>NC_041052.1:32075382-32375382 GCF_900634775.1 Gouania willdenowi
ATTTTGAAATTAAAAAAATATTAACTTATTTTATCCTGATTGATCGTTTTTATTTTTAACTTGTTTTTTCTTCTTATTCCTCACATTGGTTATTGAATGAATGAAGACTGCTCTATTTCACAGCCTCTACCGCCCCCTGGTGTTTAAAGGTAGACACACATCCCAGTCACAGTCACTATCGCAAATTATACTGTAGAAAGCCGTTTGAGCATTAATATATTGGGCGACGATTGTAAAGGTGGACATGCTAAAATGAACAGCAACTTTTTGCAACATTTCGCAACAAACCATATTTAAAAAAACGTATGAATTTTTTTCTGTTACTTTTGACCAAATTTAAAGCAATATTTGTGAAAAAAACGTTCACGTAAAAATATGTCAATGTTAAATCTAAATCTAAATGGTGAACCTAAATGTTAAATGTTTAATCTAAATGTCACGGATGAAACTAAATATTTAGCTAATATGTAAATTCACCAGTAGTACCAAAAATAAAAACTCATTCTGGTGCTTTTACTGTATATTTAACATTTAGGATGAATATTTAACATTTTACATTTAGATTTGGATTTAAGAGACTATTTTAAAAGAAAAGTAAATGTCCTAACTTTCACAAATATTTCTGTAAATCTGGTCAAAAGTAACATAAAAAAAATTCACACGTTTTTGAAACGTGGTTTGTTGCTAAATGTTGGAAAAAGTTGTTGTTTATATTAGCATGTGGAACTTTACACTCACCACCCCATATACAGTAAATGTGATATCAGGGATGTTATATTTATGCTAAAACTGGTTTCTATATCCAATATAAAGAAAACACAAGCCAATGTAAACGGAGCATGTTGATTTATTCAGTTCCCCCACAGAGCACAGATTTAACCCTTTCACATCCTAACATAAAAACCCGCCAAGTATTACAAACCAATCATCTATCAACCTGCAAACATAAGGATTTGATCATCATCTCCTCCTAAATAACAAGTCCCAACCCACATACAAACAGTGTTCATCTTCTTCACTTCATAAAAAGGTGAAAATTACAGAATTCAACAATAATTACAATTCAACATATAGGTGAAATGTAAAGATTCCCAGAGGAGGGAAAACTTATTTCCTAATAGCTCACCTGAAGAAGCCATCAACACCACATTAAGTAGGAAGGAATATAAAGCAATCACTGCACAGACCGTCATTTTTTAGATAAAGTCATCCATTATGGTGCCATTAGGACCTTCATCCGTGAAGTTTGCATGTTCTCCTGGCATTGTCCAAACCATGTATGTTAGGTATGTTGAAGTCTTTGAAGTCAGGGTTTTAAAATGTTTGGTCACAAATATTTCAGAATAAATCAGATGAACAACTCGACTTATTTCAATTGTAGAAATTGAAAAACCAAAAAAGGTAATGATCATTAAAACATTGAGGAATATGAAACGCTCGCTGCACAAACTGTCAGAAATAAAGGTGAGTCTGTTTGAATTTGTGTACATGTAATTAAGATTTTTTAGGATTCAATTTGGTATCATTTCATGTGAAAATAAATTAATTAAAAAAAAAAAAATAGTAGCTGCACGGTTCTTACATTGTGCGGTCAATGACTGATCCCTCAGTGTGTGTGTGTGCGTTCACACAGTAATCAGATCCTGTTTCTATGTGGAGAACTGCAGTGTCCTCACTGATCTGTACTCAGAAGGTCACAAACCCTAGCAGAGAATTTAAACCGTAAATGAAACGTGTTTTTAAATTCAAACCCGCGTGAGACGACGACAGCAACTATTTCAGACTCTGTTCAGTCTGAAGCAGCACGGCTCAGGTAAAACGGTCATTAAATAAAGACAAAATACAGACATGTTGGGGGGTCACTGTGTCACCCACTTCTTCCCAGGGTTAGTAAACATTTACATACTCAATCATAAATGCGCGCGCACGCACGCACACGCACACACACACAGAGTGATCGGCCAGTTTTCCATTGTTGTTTACGTCTAAATGTTTTCATCTTGCACTCATTGTTGGATTTGTTTTGGTTGTGAGCCGTCTTAAAGGGATCCTCCACTGTTTTTATAAGATTGGCCTAAAACCTTTGAATGTCCTTATTGGAAGCTCTACCCCAATGCCAAAACATGTACCATATTCATTTTATTAACAAAATGGTACTACTTTACAGTAGGGCTGGGCAAAAAAAATCGATTTATTTAATTTGTAGATAAAAACGATTTTTATTTTGCAAAAACAAGTTAAAAAAAAGAAAAATTCTCACCAGTTGTTTCTGATTTTTTTGCATTCCGTTTGCGATGTGAGCCAGCCCCCTCTTTGTTAATGTTTTATTCGCACTATGCTGAGACGCTAAGGGACGAGTTTATTATTTTTTTAATTGTAATGTTATATGTTATAAAATATGCAGTTATCTGATTTCTTAATCAGAAAATTTAAATGTCCCATGTCATGTTATTTTTCACCCATCTCCATTTGTTCTAAGAACCCCAAAAACATAGTATTTGAGGTTTATTTTCCCAAACGCGCCTGTTTTCCAGAGTTTTAGCCTCTGAAAAGTCACTTTCTGAGCAACTCTACACAAAACAGGCTGATTTGCGGCCTAGTTATGCATATTCATGAGTGGGCGTGTATATAGACTGGACAATGACTTCCTCCTCCCCGCACGGAGACGTAGGGCCAGTGGACAGGCTGCCCTCCTCCCACCCACTCTGTAGCCGAGCTCATGCTTAATGCGCACATTCGTGGGTGTTTCTGTTTAAGCTTCCTGGAGGCGTGGCTTCTGCAGCTCGTCATCAAAGTGGGAACGCGTCATCAAATTGGAGCGAGGTGTTTGGGCTCGCGTTGCAGTAAAAAAGGAGCACATCACCCTCTAACTAACAATTGAGGGAATAAATAAAAAACCCTTTGGGCATGTGTATGAAGCCCAAATAACACTTATGTTTAAAGCACAGAAAAGTTAATTTAGCTTAACATGGGCCCTTTAACTACTGTGAAGTTGCTGTTGCACTTTTGCTTAAAACTGAGTTAAGGCTTGAAATTGTTGAATGACAGAGACTCATTTACTTTTTCTTTTGGGATTGTTCTATGCATTTTAACTCTTGAGGACAATCACAGCAATAAAGTTGCACTTTTGACAATATATCTGATGTCTGCTGTCATTTTTAAGTGCATTGAAAAAAAAAAAAATTGAATCGCAACTCGAATTTTTCTTTAAAAAAAAACAGATTTTTTTTTCAAAGGCAAAAATCGCCCAGCCCTACTTTACAGTTTTAGAACCTGTGTTCCTCCATCTTGAAATCATCACCACTGCTTGTAAACATCCCATTGTTTTCTTTTGGAGTGAAATATTCAGCCTTCTTTTTAAGATCATTTAGCAGCTTTTTCAGTCAAAATAACAACTTGTGCTGCTTTTGGTTGCTCTAAAAAACCAGGAAAAGGTAAAGATGTGGATGCAAACCTCTTTTGTTTACCGAAAGAGAATAAAAACAGGAGGAGTCCCATCCAAAAGGACTTCTATCCTCAGGGTTTGTGTGTCTTCAACAGTCTGTGATTACAATCTAACTTCAGCCATCAGAGCATCAATCGCACACTGCTTAATGGAGAGTAAAGGTCCCCTGGGAGAGCTCTTCTTCTCTGCCTCATTGTCTACCACCAAACCACAGAGTTGAAACTGTTGTCCCTGCAGTCAAAGATTATTTTTCAGGTCACAACTGTTTTTATACTCTTTCGGCAAACAAAAGACGGTTACATCATCAGCATCTTTAACTTTTCCTGATTATTTAGAGCACACCTGTCAAACTCATGGCCCGTGAGCCCAATCTGGCCCTTTGGAGCATCCAATTTGGTCTGCAAGAGAAAGTAAAAATGACAGAAAAAACATGAATCATTGTGTAAATTAAACTCAACAATATTTGCAGGAACTTAGAGTTTTGCCACTGATATCGCATGACTGAAGTTATTTTTAATGTTAAACTGTTGAAAAAACTCAAAATTCTTACAAAACCATATATTTTCCTCAAATGATGACAAAACATTTCTCTTAATTACATAAAAATTAGTCACAAAATCTAGAAAAATGAAAGATCCTGTTGGGACTAATATCTATCACTTATTGCTTGGATATTGTTAGTTTTTCTAAAAAATATATATATTTTGTATTTTCTGTATATGTAGAAGTGTAAACTATGCCACAATAATGTTGAAATTTTTCGATTTTTGCATCAAATCTGTGGCCCACTTGCGATCAAAATGCTTCGTATTTGGCCCTTAACTCAAATGAGTTTGACACCGCTGATTTAGAGCAACCAAAAGCAGCACAAGTTGTCATTTTGACTGAAAAAGCTCAAAATGATCTAAAAAGCAGGCTGAATGCTTCAATACGTGACATCATCAATCATGTGACTTCAAGATGGTGGAACACAGGCTCTTAAACTGTAAAGTAGTGCCATTTTTAGAATTTAATCAAATATTTATGGTGCAAAATAATTTGTTTTGTTAGATATAAATCTTCTAACAAGTACATTTCAAAGGATCTCTTTAAGGAAACTTACTGCCACCAACTGGACTGGAGTGTAGAATCATCAGATGTCATGGTTAAACTGGTTTTAAACTGGGGCAGCTTTAAGTTTAGAGACTTCTATCGATGTGAGAGCAGCCTCTGCAGGAACATTCCCTCCATGCCGACAACGTTCCTCCTCCAGTTTTAACTCCTCACAGTTTGTCCTCACGAGTCCAGGAGAATCCGTCACAGCTCGTCGTGGCGCAGCGGCTCCAGGCTGGGCTGGATGAACACGCCCTCCATGGCTTTCCACCAGTTGTGCTGGTTGGGCGAGCTCATGCCGTGCACTTCACGCTGGCCGCGGATGGGGTGTCCATACTGCTCGCCCGTCACACTCAAGAACACGTCTGTTCCCAGGTGCTTGAAACGCACGGCCTCGTCGCGCTCCCAGTGCACGCCGTCGCACTGCACCGTCCACACGTCCAGGTCGTCACCCTCGCCGTTCTCCCCGAAGGCGCTGACCTCCTGCAGGACAGTAATGAGACGCAGTCTTTAGCTTATCAGCCCTTACAGGCAGATTTCTGTACAGTGCATGCACCTGTGTGTGTGTGTGTGTGTGTACCTGGTTGTTAGACAGCGGGGAGCTGAAGTGGTGTGAGTGGAGGTTTCGGCCCGTCTTCATGTGTGTGATGCGGATACTCTGTCCACACTTGATGGCCACGCCGCGCTGACACGGACGTTTTGGCTTCCCTCGAATGTGCCAGTAGCTGTTGGCATCATCAGCGCTTTCCACACCAGTCACAGACTGCTGACCACTTCCTACATGCCCACACACACACAATCAGATACACATTACACACACGTGAACGCGTGAAATAATTCTGTTAGTTCACCTGTTTGAACTACAACTACAGCACTGCTAAAATCCTGGCTGCACCAGGCCAACATATGGAGGAAAGTTTACTGGCCACCAAATTAAAGAGGATTGTCATCAGTCAACGTTTACGGTAACCAATTGTTCATTAATGCTTACTAAAGTTCCATTTAGGGCAATAAATATGAAGTCATCTTTTATGAAAGAAGATCAGCAAGTACGAATGAAATGCAGAATAAGTGAGTAGAGCGATTATCGTTTTTACATCAATTTAAATGAAAAATAAAAAAAATAACACGCCACATTACAGTAGCAGAACACAGATCACTTTTCCCCCCATTTTTTGTTGACTAATATTTGCTCAATTATGCTTAGGGGCAAGAAATGTAAAATTATTACATTTAATGAGCGGAGTTCGGCAAGTGCGGAAACTTGTCAATAAAATATACACCAAAATACAGAAATTTAAATAAAAAAATATACATTAAAAAGCGTATTAAACAGAATAATCTTATCCTAGTTTAGTTTAGGTAATAATTGGAGGTTGGTAAACATTCCATAGAGCAGACAAATTCAAAAATTATCTTTTTTTTTTTTTTAATGGAGTTCGGCTGGAGCGAATAGAGCGGAGGTTGCAGTCTATGCTCAGCTTTAATTTCATAAATGAGTTTGAAAATGCGTTAATTAGTTTGAATACGTGTTAATTAATTTAAATGTGTATTAATGTGATTCACCTGAGCCGTATTTGACGTCGTGTGAATGAAGACGGACGTTGTGCCGAGTGTTGAGCAGCTTGAGCAGAGAGCCGCAGGTCACCGGGCTGAGCTCCGGGTCTCGGCTCTCACAGGCCGGGAACAAAAGCAGTAGGACCGGCGGCAGGAGCCACAGAAGCCGAGGAACAGCGGACATCACCTCCATCTCATCACATTACCGGATAACAGCTCCTGAGTACAGCGGCGGTGTGGTGTTGTGGACCAATCATAGCCTGACGTGTCAATAATACGGAACTAGATGTCAACACCTGATTGGCCAGTCGGTGTTACGTAGTGATGAACAGTGACGTTTGCCATTTTTAAAAAAGGCTGTAAATATATTTATTTTAAATAAACTACGGTAAAAAACCAAACATTGATTTAAATATAATACAAAAATAGTAATGAAACTATACAAAATAAGCACAAACATAAAATGAAAAACAAAGTGGAAAAGCCTTTATTAAATTAGAATAAAATATCATAAATGTATATTATAAAATTTCTAAAAATGAATTGAAATATATATTTTACTAAAACAAAAAAAAATACTATAAAATAGGCAATATCCAAAATAATCAATATAAAAAAGGATTTATACATACATTAAACACAATATATAAAAGCAACCCAAAATAAATACATTCATGATAAATTAAATAAAATAGGTTGGACTTACTATGGAATACATTATAGAATACAAAGTTAATGTAAAAGACCTTAAAACCTCATTTGGATTTCTTCTTAAAAAAAAAAAAAAAAAAAAAAAGAGGGGACATTTATTCTGAAAACATTGAAGTGTTGCTAGGGTACGGTCCCGCTTTTGTAGGGACGTCAAAAACACTGCTAAAAGCTATAAAAGCTAAGTGGACATAAAACGGATTAATGGAGAAACCAAAGAGAAAATGGATGGTGTGCTGGGGTTAGAGCCCTGACTCATTACGAACGACAGGCATGTGTATTCGTGACTATTGACCACAGATTGTCCATAGGTGATTGATTTTTATTGGAGGGGTGGAGCTAACAGTGCTCTTTTGTGATACAAACGGTCCAATGACGTCACAGAATCTTGATCTCAGCCAATAGCAAAATTCAATTGTAGTAGCTAAGTTTCAACACATAGAGGGCAGTCACTCTTACATTTTACAACTAAATACAACAACTTGGAAAAACTTTGACTAAAATCTTGAGAGTTGGATTATGATTGATCAACAGCATGATTTCATACCAAATACATTCCTTTTCAGCAGAATAAAATGGAACCGGACAGTGGCAACTTGCCAGGCTCTGTGACTATCAGTGGGTGCGCGCATAATGAAAGTCATCCCAATGCAGTACGCTGTGCTACAAGTGTGGCGAATGTTGCCGAAAGGGTTAATACGTATTTGGCTCCACACACACCTAAATTCATCCCAACATCACATCTTGGACAGATCAGTCCAGTACTCCATCAGCTCATCAGGCTACTGTTATGGGACTGCACCCCCGCCCCCCAACCCCATAACCAAGTCTGCAATATCTATTTCAGTTAGAGATACATATATATATATATATATATTACAACCTATTTGGCTGATAACCAATGCCAATATTTTTATGTTTTGCGGAATTTACAGAGTTTTTCTGTTTACTCGTTATCATGTTGGCCCGCTGGCAAATGAAGACATGAGACAAAGAAGAAAATTAGTTCATATTTATTCATTCATATAAGCAGAGGTGTAAAGAGTACTGAAATATTCTACTCAAGTTGAAGTACTGCTACAGTACTTGATTGAAATGATACTCAATGTAAAAGTTAGAAGGTACTTTCACCCCCTCATGTTTATTTTTGATTATGAATCTTGCCAAGGTTCCCTTGCATACAGTCAACATCTCATGTTTAAACTTAAAAAAGAAGAGACCAAATCAATTCTCAGGCTCTATGTATAGCTACATTTTTTAACTCTGAATCTGAGAAAATAACCAGCGTTCAATGCTGTTTTGGTGCAGTACATTACGTTTAATCTGATTGGGCGGCTCTATAGATGTGATGCATTGATTGTTGTCTGGTCATTTCATTTTTTTATAGTTTCACAATGCCTGTTGATCATTAAAAAAACAAAAAATAAATAAATAAGAATTTACTGTATAAGTAAAATTACTGCTTTAGAAATATACTTTAAAAAGTACAAGTACCCATAAAATCAACTCCAGTAACGTGAATTCTTTCAAACCGTTACTTAAGAAGGATTTTTATTTTTATATATTTTCTAATTTAAATTTAAATTTAAATTTAAATTTAAATTTAAATTTAATTTTTAATTTTTAATTTTTAATTTTTAATTTTTAATTTTTAATTTTTAATTTTATTTTTATTTTTAAGTCAAAGGGTAAGTCAAAGATATTATTTACAACCGTGCCGTTTGTGAACAATTAACAAAGTAAAGGCAACTCACGGCACGCCCCCACCAGAGCATGGACCGGTCGGTTGTTATGGTTACGACGCAACACAACGTGAGGGCTCTGGGCACTTCCATCGACGTCGAGCTCCAGGCCAAAACCACAATCAGTAAGTGTGATCAAGAATTAATTACCCGAAAAAAAAGCTATAAAGTTGTTTTTTTCCGTAATGGTATACACATAGCTGGCAGTGTGTGTGTGTGTGTGTGTGTGTGTGTGTGTGTGTGTGTGTGTGTGTGTGTGTGTGTGTGTGTGTGTGTGTGTGTGTGTGTGTGTGTGTGTGTGTGCGTGCGTGTGTGTGTGTGAGCAGAGTTTCACACATTCCGATTCAGAACGGACAGTTTGTTTAATTTACTAAAATAAGTAGGCATATCACTGTTTAAAAGAAATAATAAATAACAGTGCAGTTTGAAAATATAAGCATATTTAAAAAAAAAAAAAAATTAGTTAATTTTTATTTTTTTATAGCTTATATCACCCAAACGTTCAGCATGCATATAATGTATCACCAGCAAAGAAACCACATTTATTTAATGATCTGAATAATATCCACTGTTATGCAGGAAGTTTAGTATTATTTGGGCAATAGTATATAATCATCTTAAAGATGTAAATCCATATTTTAATCAGAAATCAAATGCGTTATAAGGAAAAGGTGGTGAAATGGGATTTAAAAAAAATCACAGAAATTAGTTAAAAGTTCCAAATTACAGTGGCCAAAAATGGAGAGAAAAAGTGGTAAAAAGGGTTCAAAGTGTCAATATTCGAACAATTAGTTTAAACTGGCAAATAATGGGCATGAAAAATTGTGAATGTGGCAATATTACAGTAAAAATAGGTTAAAAGTACACAATAATGGGTCAACATGTGCACGGCATTAGGTAGGAAAAGTGGTGGAAAGGGTTTATAAGTTCCCAAAATGTCTTGAAAGTGGAAAAAATGTGCAGAAAAGGCATTGATATTTGATTGAGAAGTGGTAGAAATGGGAGTGATGTAGCAAAATACATTAAAAAGAGCAAAAATATGGCAAGAAAAGGTAATGAAATTAGCTTAAAATGTGGCAAGTTTGATGTAGTTGCAGAAAAAGGGTAAAAATAAGCAAAATTTAGCTCAAATTGTTAAAAAAAAGTATTCTGTTTTTCGAAGGCATCTGGTGACCCCCTTGCAGTGTCTCGCGACCCCAAATGGGATCCTGACCACAGGGTTGAGAACCGCTGTTTGAGATCAATGGTTTCTAACCTCATTTGTCTGTTTCTCTTGATCCTCTTTTTAAATGATGAGTACCTGCTCATCACTGAACTTGTAGCTACCTGTTGTTTTATTTACATGCTAACATGATCCTCTGTAGGCTCTTTGGAACAATAGCTTCTGCTGTCTGGCCCCTAACAACAACAACAAATACACAAAAGTACAACAAAAACACACAAACCCTTTGTTTTTTCTTGCTCAGATTGGTCATAGTACTAAAATCCTGATATGAATATTGATAATGTGGCCATTGGATCATTATTCTGTGATAAAAGTTGGTGGATACAGTTTTAAAGTTGCTCCTTTCTGAATACTTACAGGACAATGGAGGATGATGTCATGCACAGAAGAAGAAAAAACACTGATTATAGCTCTTCCCCAGAGCCACAGTTTCCCCCAACAGTAAATCATTCTCAGTTAATCTCTGCACTCATTTTAAAGTCACACAAAACTATTACGAGGTAATAGTACAAAAATAAAACACATGATAAAATATTTGATCTTTTTTTACAGATGCAAAGTGAAGAACGGAAACGAAGAGTAAGTTTGCATTGTGGTTTTAGCATTGATGAAAAACAGATAAGTATTTAAAAAAAAAAATAAATAAATAAATAAATTAAAAAACAAAAAAAAAAAAAAAAAAAAAAAAATATATATATATATATATATATATATATATATATATATATGTGTGTGTGTGTGTGTGTGTGTGTGTTATTTTGATTATTTGGGTTTTAAACCCAAATCAAAATAACAAATAAATGGTGTGATTTTTTTTCTTCTTTACTGACTTAAAACCAAATCAGAAATACAGTAAAATCAAAACAAATAATAAATAACACAGATAAGCAACATTTTTCTGTTTAAAAAAATATTGTTCTGTTTGTGTGATATTTGGATATTTATGGGGAAATTAGAGCAAGAACTGAAGTTCTCTGCACCAGGTTTCTCTCCACAAGTCCTGGATCAGGTCTCCGCGAGATTTATTGAAACAGTTTTCTGGTCCTGCCCCTGTTTTCATGCAGTCTGTGTATGTCTTAGCTCGTAACAAGCTGCTCACATTTATGTTTTGTTTTATAGTGTTACGGTCCAAAGAGTATCCAAATAAAGTGGTCATTGAACATTGAGTCCGAGGCTAGTGTGAGGAACAATAGATGTTAGAACTTCTACAATTTGACACTTTTTTAAAAACAATTACTCAGCTTTTTGAGGGCTGTAGAAAAAAATATTTTGCATGTTTTAATATCGCTAGCCACTAACGGCAGCTGTCAACACACACAAAAGTTGATCACAAGAAACGAGGAGCACCAGCAGATTCATTTCACCACCTCTGGTTCCTTTAATCACATATCATGTGCATGCTTTAAGTAAAATCCATTTCTTTTAAATTATTGATGTATTAATAATGTTTCCATTCACCAGTTCATCAGTTATGTGACTTATTCGTTGCTCTTTTTTCCTCGGGGGAGTAATAGTCAGCCCCCGTCTGTGGGTCCACTCTGTGTGTTGAGCTTAAAACATAAAGCTCTCATCCTAGTTTCCCCGTAGATATCCAAATATCACACAAACAGAACAGAAGAATTGATTTTAAAACAACCCACAACTTGTCTGGTTTTTGATTTTTCTGTATTTCTGTTTTAGTTTTAAGTCAGTAAAACAAAATAACCACACTGTTTATCTGTTATTTTGATTTGGTTTTAAAATGGAATAACCAAAGAATGAACAGTACACAGATTATATATATATATCTTAAACCATAACATGTTTGTTTTTATTCCTTGTTTGTAGATGAACTATGAATTCCTTGAGAAGTGTGTGGCACGTCGCCCACAGGCTCCAGAGTCGCAGGAATGGCTCGAGTCCATTTTTGCTCGCCTTCCTCCCAATGTTAACGACAGCCTTCAGATGCAGGAGCTCTGTGAGGAAGTTTCTGAGGATTTTTACAATGTCATGGTCCACCACACAGGTACACTGTAATCTGATGTTCAATGGTTTTGTGCAAAGGTTTCAGCCAATAACCATTCAAATTTTAAAAATGATTTCAGTGAATACAGCTTTCAAGAAGCCACAAATAAATGGGAACTCAGAGAATCTGATCACCACTCGGTGAGCCTCGGTAGTGCATGATTAACTCAAACACAATAACTGTTATTATTGTGTGATTTCTTTTTTTGTATCCATTTTCTTGCAGAATAATTCATTCTCAATCCTGGCACAAAAGTTTTCTGAATAACCGTGAACAGATGAAGAAAAACCTGCACATTCTTCATCCAGTATTAAGATCAATGTTGGATTTTGGCTTCACAACGTTCTCTCCTGTGGTTCTAGTTGATCTGTCGGTCCTGAGGTATGACGTAGAACACAAATGATAGATAATGGAGTTTTTAAGTGTGTGGATTTCTTCTGCTTTTGGGTGATGCAGACCGCCTGAACCTGTGGACTATAAGAGACTACAAAACAAAGCAGCAGTCCAATGCAAAGCAACAGAAGATCGCATCATGAAAACCTGGTTTCCAAAGATCATTCAGTTGTTAACGAGTGAAAAAGCACTGAAGACAGTCGAGGGAATCAAAGTGGACTCTTTCTATGCCTGTGCTGCTACATTGATGTCCATTCAGGTGAGATGAGCAGCAACCGACTTCTCCTGAGGTTCTCCCGTTTCTTGTGTTGTAGTCTGTGCATTAGTATTACGAGTATACAGGAACCTGTGAAATGAGAAGGTTCTGCACTGTTTGGAGTGCAAAAAAAAAAAAGAAGTGATTATCTTTTTTAGTGCATTATTTTTCTGTAAGTAATTAATTGCATTTACCACAATGAAGTCCCAGCACTAATACATTTATTCCAATCCTTTTAAGTGTGAATGATCATGATATCATGATTATTGATGCAGATAACTGACAATATCTGGAAAAGAGGAGATTTTGTGCTTGGCGAAGGTTTCTGCTTTTGTTGAATGTATATATCCCATCACTATTTTTTATTATTTACATAGAAGATAATAAAGCTCATCATTCATCACATGATGTATGCAGTGTGTTATTTATGTTTTACATGAATTAAGAAACTGTGTTTGATTTTGTCTAGTTAAAGTCTCTGCTCGAGACAAGTGTACGAAGATTTGTGAGTGTGTTCCTTTCAAACAAAACATACTGCTCGCCAATCTTCCGCATGGCTTTGACTTTTGATGATGAAAAGATGGAAATCTATCCGACATTACAAGATTTGGAAGATTCACTTTTGGAAATCCTTCATTCCATAACCAACAGCCTACAGGTGAGTTTAAATCCTGCAGATATGGTCCATTTCTTTTGTGTTCATTTGTGTGACACCTCTTACACTGATCCACAGAAAGTACAGACCATTCAGTCGTGGTTGGCAGAGAACACGCGTTCATTTGTTGATGCAAGGTTGAGTGATGAGCTCCTCGAGTGGGCTCGGTCCACTGTGAAGAAAGCTGTGCGGGAAAACCTTGCAGAGCCGGACAAACACCTCCGCAATTACGGTGAGGTTTGATATTACGTAGATTTCTTGTTTTTATACATCATTCGAAGTTGATTATTTCAGTTCATTAGTAAAAGTTTGTCATCTTTGGGGTTGTTGTGTTTTAGTTGATAACTATGCCGGGCTTGTTGATGGAACAGCACAAGCTCGAGTGCAGACATTTATGGAACAGGAGCACTCTTTTTATGAGTATACAAAGGTAAAGTAAATCCTGAGGTTTACAAACCTACATTTGCTAGTTTTTAGTTCGAACTACCTTGTGCTAATGTGGGATTCTACTTTGTAAAAGCTTGTGGAAGAGTTCCAGGCTTTATCACAGGAGATCACCAATCTACCATCAAACACTGACTTTGTCATGGTTCGTTTGAACTGTGAAGAACTGAAAAAAGGTCTCGTCAAAAAAGCCAAAACCTACGTTGACGCGCTTCTAGAGAAACTGGCCAGCAAACACAGAGAAGTGATTCTGCAGTGAGTTGGTTATAAATACTTCACTTGTGGTACTTCTGAAAAAAATTCTCTAGATTTCTTAATTTCTAATCCTTATTTTTTGTGGATCCTTATACAGGGTCTGCTCAGAATTTGAAACCATTGCAGAGAAAGCTGTGAAAGCTCCAGAGAACACAAAGGACCTGGCTCAGATGGTTGAATACATACGTATTACTAAGACAAAGACGACTGAAGAGCTCAATGAGAAAATAACGGTAAAGAAACAAAAACAAAACAAATGTGTATTGATTTAAAATATATCAGGGATGCATGAGGTCAATTATACTTGTAATCATGCAATTAATAATTAATTACAATTATGACCTAGTTATAATTGTGAAAAATCTGTTGCTGTTGTAATCATAATAGAATTGTAATTTAATTCAGATATAAAAGACTTTGTAATTGTAATTGAAAATTCTATGAAAACTGTCAATTACAACTTAATTAAACGCAAAACTGGTGAACCATGTTACAGTTCTATGGCTTACACATACGTTATTATTAAAATATGTTTCATATCAAATTTTCTCGCTGCCTGTTACTTCTCTTGAGAAGCATTTTACCGTTTAAAAAAAATAAAAACAAATCTGGGGCTATACTGACAAAAAAAAGGCTCAGACGCTCAGGACAACACCAAACATATTAATACCAATATTGTCATGGATAAGGAAGCCTAAAAAGGTAACCAAGAGTTGAGAAACAAAATACATGATAATATTTTTTAGTGTATTTTACAGCTGATTTAAGACATGGGTCAAAACTGACCTGTAATCATAAGAGATGCTAACAGAAAGCTAACACAAGAGGAAGGTTATATTTTGTGGGCTTATTTATTAAAGGCTCAGTAATTGTGATTAATTGAAATTGAACTTTAGTAATTGAAAACATAATTATAATTGACATTGAGGGAAAAAAAAAAAAATCACAATTATAATTGTATTTGTAACTGGAAAAAATACCGGTCACCATAACGTAATCATAATTGAGTTGTAACTGAACATGGATAATTAAAGACGTAATTGTAATTGAAAAATTGAACTGACCTCAACCCTGATATCAAGTGATACAGTTTTAGTAAAACATTGTGATTTGCTAGGAATCATGCAACAGACTCGACTACCTTCTAAATATCCATCATTTTAAAGAAGAAGATCTGGAGCTTAATGCCACAGTTTTTTTCTGGCAGAAGAGAATTGGTCATGTATTTGAACAGAGTCAACAGGTGAGGCTCTTTTGTCTGAAAGTGCTTTGAAAAGTCACTTTTTTCCATGGAATAAATAATCTGAGGCAGCTTTTCTCTTTTCTAGGTGATGCAGTGTGCCAAGCAGGACCTAGAAATGAAGCTCAAAACTAAAAGGGAGAAAATAATGGTGGAGCTGGAAAAATTGGGTCGCAGGATGGAGGAGTTTTCACATTATTCTAAAGTGGATTCAGTGGATGAGGTACAGGTGACTGTCAATTCATGGCTTTAATTTAGTTGATTTCACAATATTTATCATTGCTAGATCAGGAGAAAAAACACTGAGCCTCACCGAAGTTTTGTGTGAGAATGACATTTTGAGGTTAGTAAATTTGACACTGTTAGCTAATGCTCATTTAGCTCTCAGATTTTATGCTTTACCAAAAAACCAAAGAACATATCATATATCCCCAGCTACCTCAGAGTCGTCTTCGTAAGCAAATACACTTGAGACCACTTCTTTTGGGTTTGTGTGCTTTTAAAAACTTTTTCTACCTTCTTCCCGGTTCTTTTGTTGAACAGCTCGAGGACAGATAACAAGAGTTGTTCTATTTTAATGTGGTTTATTCTAGTTGTAGTCACAGTAAAGTTTTATCAGGCCTGCTTGTTCCTGAAAGTGAGTGAAGTCTGAAAGGGGAGCAGATATCTTCTGGACTGGACTTTGTTTGAAAATTGGTAAAATTTGAGTGCGCATTGTGTCATAAGACAGGACCAACGTGTGATTTATCAAACATTGGAATCTGACTAATCCCAGCGTACAAATGATAGGGTGTTGATTAATGTGACAGTTGAATTCTATTGTCCTTAACTTATTACGCCCTCCTGTCTTGGAGGCCCCGCCCACTGAGTTCAAACAAGAAAAGAAACTTTTCCAAGATGAAAATCGGCATCTTCGCCTATCAGGTGGAGCAAAACAAAAAAAAATCTGGACTTAAAGGAGCCCATTTAAACGCTCTGTGAAGGATCAGATACTGTGCAGGTGACGTCTGCCCCCCTGTGTGCGCAGTGAGCAACTTCACAGCAGTGATCCTGGAGAGACGCACGGAAATGAACAAAACCCTTAAAAAAGTATAATGTCGAAATGTTGTCCCTGGTCCGTTTTTATTAATTTATCACATTAGTGATTAAATACTGCAGCACATTAGTAAAAGTTGGAACTATTTACATTTAAAAGCATGAACGAGGTCCAGTTTCCTACGTACAGCCCTCAGTGATGTGCTGTATGGAGGAAATAGGACCTCATTCTTTAACACAGAGCAGAAGCAGCTCTGTGTCCAGTGTGTGTGCGTTTGTGTGCGTGTGCACTAGGTGAACCTATGAGCTCCGGTAGCAGAGTTTACCATCGAGGTTATATGGTATTCCGTGAAAGGTTTAATTAATTTTAATCACAAGTTTTGATCTGCTCTGAATGCTTATGTTTCAATGACAAGCTGAGGTTTGTTTTATACCTTATTTTCAGACTTTGCTGCTGCTCCACAAATCAACACTCCCAGATTTGCGTACACGAGGTCAGACCTGATGTGAAATCTGATCGTAGCGTACGCTCACATCAGAGTTGATAAATACCAAAGCTTGCGTGAAGATGGTCGAACGCACATCGTACTCTCAGATCTGAATGTACGAACGGTTGATGAATTAAGGCCAGTGTGTCTTTTGTGTGAGTGTTGAACCAGGCATGTTTCTAAAGTAGCAGAAACCTTTGTAAAGACAGAGCAATAAAATCTAACAAAGGAACAAAGTATGTCTCTCTTCTCATGTGAGGGTAGTATCTACATGTGAGGCTTACGGCCTCCTAAAATACCTAAACCTGTGAGGCAATGATGCTATACCTTAATGCCTCCTTTAAGATTAAACATCATAGTTTCACACCCAATTCAATTTTAAAGAAATACATTTCAGAACCACATTTTTAAAGAGTAACTAAACCCCCAATTCAATTACAATCTCAATTTGGTGTGTTTTGTTGTAAAAATATGAGTGACTGCCCTCTATGGGGTCAAACCCAACTATTACAGTAAAATGTTTGTATTGGCTGAGAATGATGGTTTATGATGTTTGGTGGCTTCTTATGTCACAGACCACCACTGTTGGCCCCGCCCCCTGCCGACTCCCACAATAGGTTTGATTGAGAGAATTGTGAATGGAGAGTTAACGTGAGTTTTGAGTGGCTAGTTAGCATAGCATGGATTGTTCTTTGGAGATTTTATTGTATAGACTGGGCGTGTCTTAACTGTCTTCAGGAGCTCCACCCAAAATGAAGATATCTTTTCAATTTCCACCCCAGAGTACATCAACCAAATACCTTGGGGTTTTGTTACTCTTTCAACAATTACTCACTGCTGAACAATAAAAGCTTTCTGGAAAAGATGAATTCTTAATCAGGGTCAAAAAAACTGATTCGCGACTGTGTTCCATTTAGAAACCAAATTTAACTTAAAATAATGTTGCTTTTTTAAATCTGAAAAACCAGTGCCAAGTTAAGATTACGCACACATGCTCAAACTTTTTTGTTTATAAGTTGCAAGAATATTATATTATTTTCTTGAAAGTATGTTGCAGATGTCAGAAGAGTTCAGAAAGATCTTCAAGAGGCTGAAGAAACCATCGTCTCCATTAATGAAGATGAGGACTTCTTTAAGTGGAACCTCACGACTTACCCAGAAGTTGATGTTATCAAAGAAAGCATCACACCTTACCAGAGGCTATTTGGATTTGTTCAGAAATGGCGACGGACGCAGGGCAGGTCTGGATTCTGTTTCAGACATGTTTCTTTTTTAAAGTTCTCTTTCTGCTAATATTTCCCCGTCTTCTCTGTGTACAGATGGATGGATGGCTCCTTTCAGGACCTGGATGGGAACAGCATGAAGGCAAACTTGGATGATTTTCTTCGGGAGATCTTCAAAATACAGAAGGTTTTTCAGCAGAAACACAAAGATGTGCAAGAGAAGGAGAAAATCTCTGGAATTAAGAGGCCTAGTGAGGGAGGCCCAAGTAAACAGCAGAGTCCCACACTAAACATGTGCTCGACTGTAATGGAGCAAATACAGCATTTCCAGGTCTTTAATGGAACTTTAAAAATAACAGATTTTAGAAAACAGTTTTAAAGTCATGAAAATGTGATTTGTTGATGTGGAAAAAACTAAAAATGTGTTTTTGTCAACAGGGTCACATACCATTAGTGTCCGTCTTATGTAGTCAAGCACTCAGGGCTCGTCACTGGCAACAGATGTCAGAGGTGGTGGGCTATGACCTCACTCCTGATACTGGTACAACATTGAGAAAAGTCCTTCAGCAAAACCTGACTGATTACCTGGAGAGGTTTGAGCCAGTTAGTGCTGCTGCTCACAAAGTAAGAATAATCATGACTGGTTGTGAGGTGCAGCTTTTTAAAAATGTTGTACGTCAAACAGGGTTGAGGTCAATTATAAATGGAATCTCGTAATGACTTAAATATAATTATAATTGAATTGCAATTGAGTTCAGGTTATTGATTTTGTGATTGAAATTTGAAATTCTATTAAAACTGTCATTTATAATTTAATTAAACGAAAACCTTTGGAACCATGTTATAGTTCTATTCCTTACACATATTAAAAATCATTAAAATATGTTTCATTATAAGTTTTCCCACGACCTGTCAGTTCTCTTGAGGATCATAAATCAAGGGGTAACCTGATGCTCAGACGCCAAAACCAAAAATATTAATACCAATATTTCTATTGATTAAGAAGCCTAACAAGGTAACCAGGTGATAAAAAGCAAATTAGATGATAGATAACATTTTTTAGTGTATTTTACAGCTGATTTAAGACATGGCTCAAGAAGAAGGTTATGTTTTATGGGCCTATTTAGTAAAGGCTCAGAAATTGTGATTATTTGTGATTGAACTTTAGTAATTGAGAACAAAATTGTAATTGACTTTCAGGGGAAAAAATGATAATTTGAATAGTAATTTTTGTTGTAACTGTTACTTGTCACCGTAATGGTAAGTGAGTTGTAATCAAACATGGATAATTTAAGACATATTTGTAAATTGTGAGAACTGTAATTGACCCAACCCTGGGTCGTCTAATATCTGTTTCCTGACAGGAATTTTCCCTGGAGAAAGCAATTCAGACTATGATAAGTCTTTGGGATGGTATTTCTTTCCATCCTCAACCTTATGGGGAGACGGGGGTGTCCATCTTGACATCCACTGATGATATTCAAACAACGTTCGATGACCAGATTGTGAAGACTCAGACGATGCGGGGGTCTCCATTTGTCAAGCCATTTGAAACTGAAATCAAGGTTAACCTTTAAATACTTCTTTTACTCACCTCTTAATTAAATATTCAATGTACATTCATGGCTGTTCTACCTGTGTGAAGTGTTCGGAACTTGTGTCGTTTGTTTTGTGATCTTAGCAATGGGAGAAGCGTCTGCTTCATATCCAGGAAATCCTAGACGAGTGGTTGAGGGTGCAAACCCAGTGGCTTTACCTGGAGCCCATCTTTTCCTCGCAAGACATCATGCAGCAAATTCCAGAAGAGGGAAAACTTTTCCAAACTGTAGAAAAAACCTGGAAGGAGGTTATGAAGCACTGTGTCCAAGACCCTAAGGTAGAAAGTTAATATTAAGGGTGGAACGATAGAAAAAGTTCACAATACAACACAACGGATTAAAATGTATTCAAAGAAAAAAAGACAAAAAAAATTGCAGTTGGAAAATAACCCATGGTCTGTGCATACTTACATTCTTACTCTGTAAGAACATTTAAAGAAAAAAAAAGTTTCCTAATTAAATTACAAAAAGTGCTATTCTGCAATTAGAATGCAACAAACTAAGACTGATAAATCATGCCAGTCTAAAATTGTTTATTTATTTCATTAAAGACATTAAAACTAATTTGTTTCTCCTCCACATTGAAAAAAGAAAAGAAAAAGATGAATGAAAAGGAGAAAAAAGAACTTATAACTTATAACATCTGACCCCTATAAAAAACTATTAAACAAAGGCAAACTGCAAAGCGGTCATTGTCACATCTCATTTGAAACCACAATACAGTTACACTTGTGCCTCATAATATAGTTCACATTCTTTTAAAACATATTAAGTGATCTTGCTAATTTAATATCATAATTTAGATTGTTCCATAGTCTGATCCCCTGAACCTCAATGCACCTTTCTTTTGTCACTGTTCACAATTTAGTTTTTTCTCAATTTCTCTGTTCTGCTCAAGTTATAATTACTTTCTCTCTTAATGATTTAATTTGATTTTTTTTAAAGATTTGTGGGTAAGATTTTTAAAAGAGTTTTGTACGTGGTTTTTAAAATATTATACTACCTAATTATGAAATTTTTAATCTTTTTTGCTGTATAAATATTGGGTTTGTATGTTCCCGTATACACTTCTGCTAATAATTCTCAGTGCTCGTTTCTGTAAATGAGCATTTGGATTTGTGTATGATTTACAGGCACTGCCGCACACTTCAATACAGTAAGTCAGATACGGAACAATCTGCATTTTACAATATATACAAAGCCTTTAGATCTAGTGACTGCTTTACCTTGTAGAAAACAGCCATAATTTAGAATATTTTTAACTTTTGTGTAATCTTTATGTGATTTCCATCATAACTTACTCTCTATTATAACACCCAAAAACTTAATCTAATGTGTTCTTTGTATTTGAATTCCTTCAACAAATAAAGAAGCCTCATATTTTGATACTTTTTGACCGAAAATCATAAATTTAGTTTTACCAATATTCAAAGACGACCTGTTGTATCAAACCTTTTTTTAAACTTCCTAATTTGCTCATCAGGACTTTCTTCAAAATAATAAATCAAAAGAAACCCATGTGCATTAACTTTGCGTAACTTTAAAAACATTTATTTTTTAATCAAATTAGAACAGTCTGCACTGCCCAGATTTTAAATGTTGACATTCTTCAAGAAAATGTCTCCCGCAGTTGAAAAGACTCGCTGTCTTTGAACAGTTGTAGCACGGATGCAAAGGTTGACATCACAACACTTTAATCATTTCCTTCATCCATTTTCTGACCCACTCACTCCTTTTCAGGGTGGCGAGGGTCTGCTGGTGCCTATCTCCAGCTGTCGTTGGGCGCTAGGCGGGGGTAAACCTTCGATAGGGCGCATTCCATCACAAGGCAACACACATACATGCAGACGACCTCTCACATTCCCATTCACACCTACGGGCAATCTACAGCCTCCAATTATTTAGTTATAATTGTAATTGTAAAATTATGTTGCTGTTGTAATCATAATTGAATTGTAATTGAGTTCAGATAACTAACTTTGTAATTATACTTCTATAAAAACTCCTTTACAGTTTAATTTAACACAAGCCTGTGGAACCATGATACAGGTCTATGGCTTACACACATAAGTAGTTAGCAATTATTCAAATATATTTCAGATAGACTTTTCCCACTACGTCACTTCTCTGAAATCTAGGGTATACTGACATCAAAAATATGAATACCTATATTATCATGGATCAGGAAGTCTAACAAGGTAACCAAGAGATGAGAAATAAATTAGATGATAGTTAATATGTTTTAGTGTATTTTACAGCTGATTTAAGACATAGGTTAAAAAATGACCCATTACCATAAGAGATGCTAACAGAAGAGGAAAGTTCTGGGTTATTTATTAATCTCATAATTGACTTTCAAGGAAAAAATAATTGTATTTTTGGAAAATAAAAAAAATACTGGTTACATAATCGTAATTGAGTTGTAATTGAACATGAATAATTGAAGACGTAATGAAAAAATGTAATTGACCGCAAGCCCTGAACTTAACAGTAATTTTTTTGGATTTTGGGAAACTCACGCAAGCACAGAGAGAACATAGAGTGTTCCAAGTGTTCTCCCCAGGGCTTGAACTCAGGACCTTTTATATTGATTTTTTTAAAAATGAATTACGAGTTACCATTTAGTGTTTTTAATTACAGGTTCTCCAAGCTACCGCCCTGCCTGGACTTCTAGAAAAACTACGGTATTCTAACAAACTGCTTGAAAACATAATGAAAGGCTTGAACGCTTATCTGGAAGAGAAACGTCTGTTTTTTCCTCGGTAATAATAAGAAACAAGTGGACTTTTTTCTTGCCTAACAGACCACTGTTATTATTACAATTTTGGATTCATTATTTCTTTCTTTCTTTTCCTTTTTCTTTCTTTTGCCAGGTTCTTCTTTTTGTCCAATGATGAAATGCTGGATATTCTGTCTAAAACCAAAGACCCACAGCGAGTTCAGCCTCACCTAAAGAAATGCTTTGAAGGCATTTCCAAACTTGATTTTCTACCCAATCTGGATATCCAGGTAAGAAAGTCATATTTTTGTTTGTTTTTTATTTAAAAAAAAAAAAAAATTCACTCAATCATCTGACTGTACAAAATGTTGTTTTTTCTAAGGCCATGTATAGCAGTGAAGGTGAACGGGTTCAACTATTACAAAACATCTCCACGTCTGATGCCAAAGGAGCGGTGGAGAAGTGGCTGCTTCAGGTGGAGGATGTGATGATTGGCACTGTCAGAAATGTAATAAGGCGCTGCACAGATGTAAGATCAGTTATATCCTTGTTATTGTACAAATGAAGTTAATCAGTGGCAGCTGAGTGATTTAATATGTTCATGTGCACAGGCCTATGCTGAGACTCCACGGAACCAGTGGGTCCAAGAGTGGCCTGGGCAGGCGGTGCTGTGCACCTCACAGATTTTCTGGACTTCAGAAGTTCACAAGGCCATCAGTGAACAATCCAATGTGAGTACTCGTTAACTACGACACAAGTTGTCTGTGTTTATTCATTTATTTAATTAAGTTGAAAAATGTTAATTTTCAGAGACAAAAACAGCAACAGAAGACAATCATATGACAAATACGAAACATGACACACACACACACACACACGCATATATATATAACACGACTAATACACAACCTAATGAATTCAAAACATGACATTTACAAACTGATAATCACAAAACATAACAAATGCTAAACTTAAAGGGATCCTCCATTCTTTTTACAAATATGGCCAAAAACATTTGAAATGCACATAATAGAAGATCTATGCCTAACTTAACACATTATTATCCACAATATTTGTTAAATTAACTTTTAAAAATGGGAGTACTTGACAATTTTAGAGCCTTTGTGTTCCACCATCTTGAAATCACCAGATTGATGATGTCACACGGCCCCACTGCCTGTAAACATCCCATTGTTTTCTGTTGGATTGAAGCATTCAACCTGCTTTTTAGATCATTTAACAGCTTTTTCAGTCAAAATGACAACTTGTGCTGCTTTTGGTTGCTCTAAAAAAACCAGGAAAATTTATGTCAATGTAAACGTCTTTTGTTTACCGAAAGAGGATAAAAACAGTTTGGTAATAGGCAAAGAAGCAGCGAAGAAGCGCTCCCCTAAGGGCCCTTTACTCTCCCTTAAACAGTGCGCTGACACGCTCTGGTGGCTAAAGTTGGAGAGTAAATTGAAGACACACAAACCCTGAGGATGAAAGTCCTTTTGAGTGGGAGTTCTTCAATAGTCCGTGATAATAATTATAGGTAATGAGGTGTAGACCAGATGGTGGAATCTGTGGTGGGTCAGCTCATTGTATTCATGTCCACTCTACATGTACTCAAACATAAACATATGTAAAGGCTTGGTAATAATACACTAAAAAAAGTAATCTGATAAAACATCAAGTCCAAATACCAAACACACACAGTTTAAACTGATATACATTGTTATAAAAACCTCCCCACAATTTACAAGCATCCAATTACACGTACATTAATGTACACATTGACTAGCAACACAAAAGCGGAACATGTATTGATCCAGAAATTGAACTTATCTTACCATAACTTCCTATAGGCTAAGGTTGCATCCAAATAGTTCCTCCTATCTCCTTTACTATCCACTGTTCCTTCACCCCTGGAAGTGTTCAAGTGGCGGCCATGATAAAGAGCGTCAGAGTTCTCTTTATGCTCAGGAAAAGAGGCTCAATGCTTCCTTTTTTACTTCCTTTAGCCTAGGAAACACTGATGCATCCTTTACCAAAGGAGAAGAGATAATGCTGACCCATTATTTCGTGCGGCAACAACATTTAAAGGTACACGCACACCCGAGTGCTGACAAGTAACGGAGATCATGTAAGTTACCAATGCAACAATATTGTTAAGGTTTCAAGTTGGACCCCAAAGCGGAGACGGAGGCAGGAAAGTTTTAAGAATTTAATTTTACAAAAAAAAACAAATTGGCTGAGGTGACGGAGGCTGGCTGGGAGCGGACGGACCCAGGAACGCAGTGAGGCACAGAAGATATCCTGAGCACAGGAGGAAACAGGTAAGTATCAAAGTCTTTAGTGATCAAACAAAACCGCTCTAACAGTACCGAGCGTGATGGAATTTTCTGGCAGCGTGGAGAGGACTGAACAGAGCTTTTGTATCAGGCTCATCATCAAGGACCAGGTGTGCCTCGTTGCTGCAGGTCCCAGCCACGCCCCCGTCAACCACCAGCCCTGCAGAGAAACAAAAACAAGGGGGAGGGGAAACAGAACAAACCCTGACAAATATGTCTTGAACAACTTTAAATAAATAATCTAAAACCCTTATTTTATTATATGTAAGACATATTATCAGATTATAACTGACATAAAACAGACACTCTGTGGTTTAAGAATAAGAAATCAGAGGCATTTTTAGCCACATTATGTTTTATTCAACATAATTAATATTTCTGAGTGAAAGGTGAGCGTGAGCAATTTGACGTTCTTTTAGTTTCACTTTTGATCTTCGTGACCAGGTAGCCTCTTTTCCTTTGATTTACATTCAAACCTTGTGATTTTTTAGATTATATCAGCAGAAAGTGTTATAAATGAGCTTTTAGTCCATTTTTGGTAATTTGTAGTTTTTCACGGCAGACGTCACTAACCTTAGCAGTCGTCAGATTATTACGTCACCTAGTGGAAGTGCGCCTGATTGTCAAAACCAACGTGAGGGCCATTTCCTAATTCTTCTCCCATTTCATTTCCTTAACCCCATGACATCATCCACGGGGTTAAGGAACAGTAGATAAGAAAGGAGATAGGAGGGACTATTCGGGGTTTGGACGCAGCCAGAGTTTCTTCTCCCTTACTTACTTTGTTTTCAAATCGCTCTCTGAACCTCCATAGAGGTTTTATCATCCAGGAGGGTCTTCCTGCTGATGTTTATCCATTTAAATCCAACTTTATTTGTTTTTTTTTTTAAACCGTCATGGACTTTAGCCATTTTTCTCTCTGCTTCTTGTCTGACAATTTTGTCTAAATAAAGCAGCGTCTTTAACAATTCCATCATGTATGAATACAATTAATGTAATGAATAATATATTGGCAATATTGGCTCTAAAGAGCAACTCCTCAGCTTTCAAAAACTGGTGAAATTTCTCCGATTTAGCAAATATTAGTGGAGTTACAGTCTTTTAAATTAACATATTCCTGAGATGCGTTTAGGGTCCTTGGGAAATCTAGTCATTTCCATGCATTTGTAAAATCTACCTGGACGCCCAGAAAGCACGTGAAAAGTGGACATGTCGTGTAAAACCGGTTACCCTATAATTTAACCAAAAATTTATCTTTTAATGAGCAAACTTAAAGAGTGATAGATCTTTTCTTCAATGCAGGGTTTAAAGAACTACTATCAGAAACTCCACAATCAGCTGAATGACATTGTAGGGCTGGTGAGAGGAAAACTGCCCCAGCAAACACGCATTACTCTGGGTGCACTTGTCACAACTGATGTCCACGCCAGAGATGTAGCCATGGAGCTAATTGAGAACGGTAGGCTTGCTTATGCAGAAAGATTAATCTCATTGATTCATCATAACGTTAGACAGAATCCAGAAACCTTGACGGCATTCGTGTTTATTTTCGACAGGTGTCTCACACGAAACAGACTTCCAGTGGCTGGCTCAGCTTCGCTATTACTGGAGTGATGACAATGTTCGGGTTCGCATGATCAACTGTGACGTTAAATATGCCTATGAGTATTTGGGGAACTCGCCACGTCTGGTCATCACGCCACTGACTGACAGATGCTATCGAACCCTGGTAAGGGAAAGCGAGGGGGAAAAAAACCTTCAAGCTAACAGCTACCTGAAGCTGTTAAACAAAACAAAAAAAATATGTGCATTCTTTCAGGATTCTTCCAGAAGGATTATTCTCAATAATCATTAAAATCACATTCCTTCTGTTTTGTTCTAGATCGGAGCTTTCCACTTGAATTTGGGTGGTGCACCTGAGGGTCCAGCTGGAACAGGAAAGACTGAAACTACAAAAGATTTAGCCAAAGCTCTGGCCGTACAATGTGTGGTTTTCAACTGTTCCGATGGATTGGATTATCTTGCAATGGGAAAAGTAACAATTCAACCTTAAAACTGTTTTATCTTTAAAGAGTAACTGAACCCCAAAACCACTTTATTCTGTTGAAAACAAATGTATTTGGGTATTAAGTAATTCTGTTGATTGATCCTGGTCCATCTCTCAATATTTTAGTCCGGCGTATAGGACCCTATTTTTTTCATTAAAAGTTGAGGGTGCGGCGAATACGACGAAGCGCTCTTTGTGTCGATGTTTTAGTCAGTCGCACACACGTGTCCAATGAAAGCGTCTGTAGGAGGCAGAATATTACCGGCAGTCACGAGGAGCAGTGCTGGTTTGTAGGCATTTATGGTAAGAAGAGTGTATGAAAAGAAATCATCACGTTAGGTTTGTTCAGGAGCGATTGGTACACAGGATTCTGAGTCCAGAATCAACATGGGGCGACGGTAAGAAGATCTGATGGGAGGAGCGGTATATCAGTCTGGATCCAGTAAAAAGTGACCATAAAAAGCTGTAAATGGACTGATTTTCAGACGTGGAGCAGTGAGGAGGTGAGTTTACGTGGAGAGTGAAACTTATCAATGGAAAATCATCAAAATACACGGAAAGCGCAGTTAAATCGAACACGAGTATAGTGGCCCGCCTACCTACCTGTTCTGATTGGCCGCGTCATTTGAAGCGTACCCTCTTCAGCCGATAGTGTGGCCCATGTGACGGTGCAGCCTATACGTGGGTTTTTCTTGGAAATCTTCAAAATTATTGGAATGCGGCCAATACAGCGGTGTGTTCAATATCCCAGAAAATACAGTATTTTATCAAAATGTCAAAGTGACTGCCCGCTATGGGTTGAAACTCGTCTATTATCATTGAATTTTGCTACTGGTTGAGAACGAGATTCTTTGATGGAACTTGGACCATCATGCGTCACTGTTAGCCCCGCCCCCTCCTATAAAAACTGTTGGAGTAGGTTGGACTGAGATAATTAGGAATAGAGCTTTATAGTGAGTATTGAGTAGCGAGTTAGCAAAGCATAGATTGTTCTTTGGAAATTTTATAGTATAGACTGGGCGTGTCTTAACTGCGTCATAATCTTCATAATCCATAATCAAGGCATTTTTTAAATTCCCTCCTCCCCCACCTCCCTATTGGTTGGTAAGGTCAAACCAGGTGTTTAGTTACTCTTTAATGTTACAATGCCAAAATTGATGGAAACAACTCAATGATAAATGCTCTAATTTTCTTTTTAGTTTTTTAAGGGTTTGGCTGCATCCGGTGCATGGGCTTGCTTTGATGAGTTTAACCGCATTGAGCTTGAGGTTCTGTCTGTGGTGGCCCAGCAGATTCTCTGCTTACAGAAGGCCATTGGGCAGAAGCTAGAGAGCTTTGACTTTGGAGGGACTGAGCTCAAACTCAACCCTAACTGTTTTGTGTCCATAACAATGAACCCTGGCTATGCAGGACGCTCTGAACTCCCAGATAACCTCAAGGTATTTGTGCGCATTTGTTTTACAACTGTAGATAATGTGTGGTTTGTGTTGAATGTAATGCCAACAGTTTTTGGGTCATTTAATTTTTTCTGATTCTGTTCAGGTGTTGTTTCGTACCGTGGCTATGATGGTCCCTGACTATGCCTTGATAGCCGAGATTTCGCTGTATTCATACGGCTTTCTCAATGCCAAATCGCTCTCAAAGAAGATTGTGATGACCTACAGACTGTGCTCTGAGCAGCTTTCCTCTCAGTTCCATTATGATTATGGTATGAGGGCTGTCAAAGCCGTGCTAGTGGCTGCAGGAAACCTCAAGCTCAAGTATCCAGAAGAGATTGAAGACATATTGGTATGCGCTCACAGAGATCCATTTAAAGCATTTAAAAGCACCATTTAAAGCAAAGGCCAAATCCGACCTTTTAGAACAGGGGTTCTCAATCTTGGGGTCAGAACCCCATTTGGGAATAATAGAGAAGAATATATATTTTTTAACAATTTGAGTCAATTTCTGCTTATTTTTAGCCTTTTTCTGCAACTACCAAACTTGCCATATTTTAACCTATTTTTCATCACTTTTTCTTGCCTTTTAATGCATTTTTGCTACATTACTCCAATTTCTTCCATCAAATTCAATGCCTTTTCTGCACATTTTTTCACTCAATTTTTCTTTATGCCACTTAATTTTTATTTTGGACCCGAACTTTGGGTTCTTTCACCACTCGCAAATATTGGAAATCCGTTGCATGAGGCCATTGTAGCTTGCCTCTGTGTCTTATAATCATTATTGTTTATTACTTTTCCACTTGTAGGACTTGCAAAATGACCCTTCTGTAATTTATTCTGTTATTCAAAGCGTCCAAATATAATGTGGTGGGACTGTCCGGCCATGACTACTGTTTTGAAAAAAATCATATTTTAGTTATATTTTAGTCCTGTATAAAATTTCAAAGTATTTTTATGTTTATTTACAGCATATTACTTGTGCAAACCTCTCCTGATGATGCAAATTTTTTTAAATATCATGCGGTGAAACCTGTATACGTCATTGACTCATTTTCATTTTTTTTAAATAAACCCTTAGATACTGAGATCCATCAAAGATGTCAATGAGCCGAAGTTTCTCTCCCATGACATCCCACTCTTCAATGGCATCACCAGTGACTTGTTTCCTGACATCGTCCTGCCTGAGGCCAAATATGAGGTCGGACGCATTCTTGCATCGTTTGCAGGGTTGGGAGGGTTACTTTTAAAAAGTAATTCGGTACAATTACAAGTAAACTGTTAAAAAATTGAATCAGTAACTTACTCTAAGATCACTATATTAAAGTAAACTAACTGATTACTTTTGGATTACTTCAACACCAAATATGCAAATAAGACACACAAGGATAAAATACGTGTAACCTGATCACTGTATTATTTCATACAAACATAAAATCACTTTTTACAGTCACACTGTACTAAAGGAAATGTTTTAGTTTAACACAGACTGGGAGAACCCACAGCAGTTTAAATAAATAAGGTGTTGAAAGATTATCAATCAATTTACTTATTAATTATGAGCAATTCAGTTGAATCGTTGACCTAGACCACAGACCATACAATAATGATTATTGTATTGTTTATAATACATGTTAATGTACAGTTTTGTAATATATGTAAAACAAAAAAAGCACCACCTGAAAGTGATATGTCAGGTTTGAACAAGTTCTATTGTTATTGTTACAAATGTTACATACAAAACATAGTGTTAGAGTACAATGTCTGTCACTGTGGAGGATCCTTGCATTGCGCGCATGCGCGTTTGTCTTTGTCTTCAGGGGTTTTCTGTACTGTTTCCTGTTGGGTGATGTAATAATAGAAGTGTGCGACATGCAGCCATGTTGAGTGCAACCGTTCTCCTGTGGTTCTTCATCTAACGGTTAAGTAGGTTTAATACGTAGTGTAGAAGGATGTCTACACGGGCAGACACAACGGGAGAGAGCTCCTGGTCGATGGGGGAATCAATGCATAGTTATTAACAATTGTTATTTCTATTTGAAAAAAGTACCACCTGAAGTAGATGCACCAACGTTAACTACAAGTCATTTCCCTAAACTGCTGTCAGCCTGTCTTTCATGTGTCTGTACAGGTGCTGATTTTAATTCAATCTGTGCCAAACACAATTTTCTGAAAATTTCCGAGACTAACAAATGCAGTTAGTCCTGCAGCCTTCTGACAGAAATATTTATGTTTCACTAAAACATGATTTGTTTTTATTTTAAACCTCCCTGAGAAGAGCTCTTTAAAGACTAGATGTTTATAACACAACACATTTTCCGACCCGCTAACTTACAACACAGTGCAGATAAAATAATACAGACTATAAGCAAAAATACAAGACACAACAAACACCGTTGTTATGTTACTGCACACTATGATCTAAGTTAGCTGTTACCATAATAGATGTATATTATAACAGCTTGGCTGTTTGTTGGATGTGTTTGTTGTAAATTTTCCTAATTCCTACAGTTTTGGCTGTCAATGAAGGTAACATGAGGGTGCAGAGGGGTGAAGGTGTGCGTTGAGGGTTTGTCAGAGCTTAGAAGTTAATATTAATGCTTTGTTTCTCTTTCTTACAGCTGTTTTTAAAGGCTGCAGCAGAGTGTTGTAGAAATCACAACGTTGAGCCAACAGAGGTCTTCTTAAAAAAGATCATCCAGACCTATGAGATGATGATAGTCAGACATGGGTACAATTCACTTTAGTGACACAAGTTTAATCTCCTGAAGTCTGCTCATATTCAGTGTGTGAAACACATGTCTGCATCTGTGTAATATTTCAGCTTCATGCTGGTTGGAGAACCCTTCTCTGGAAAGACCAAAGTCCTACATGTTCTGGCTGATGCTCTGAGCCTTATGAATGAAGAAGGTTACGGTCAGGAAGAGAAGGTTGTTTACAGGACAATAAATCCAAAGTCTCTGACCATGGGGCAGCTCTTTGGACAGTTTGACTCTGTATCCCATGAGGTAAAGTTGTAAAGTCAAGAAAGATAGTGTGGAATGAATCATTTTTGAAAACATCCTCCATTTTTATCTCCAGTGGACTGACGGGATTGTGGCCAACACCTTTCGTGAGTTTGCGTCAGCTGACACATTAGACCGCAAATGGGTTGTGTTCGATGGTCCAATAGATACACTGTGGATCGAGAGCATGAACACTGTGTTGGACGATAACAAAAAGGTAAGGAGTTCACACAAAACGTTGTTACTGGTAGTCGAGTGTTTGTTTTTCATGACGTTGAATCAGGTTTGTCTTCTTCTACAGCTGTGCTTGATGAGCGGCGAGATCATCCAGATGTCCAGTCAGATGAGCGTGGTTTTTGAGACGATGGATCTGTCACAGGCCTCTGTGGGTTTGATCTTTGCAGCTTATATCTTTTGCTCTGAGGTTCACAAACAAGCAAATTAAGTATATAAAGTGAATGGTGAACATGTCATTATTTAATGTCATAATTACCATTTAGTATCTGCAGAGCTGTAGACGCTGTATCTGTAGCTGTATCTGGGCGAAATTCTCATTCGGGACACTAATGCAGAAAAAATATGTCCGGGCCCTATACTTTTTAACATGTTGCTTTCAGGAAAAATGTTACTGAAATATCAAGTGTGTATTGCTTAATAAAGCTGAAAAATCTTTGCTTTCTCGTTCTGCTGGATTTTTGTAAAATAGGTTTGATTGATGATTTTCAGCACTTTTTGCCATGTCACAACTCTGGACCCTGCCAAAGCAAGATGTGTCACAGAAAACTTCTAATCTTTTTAATAGATTTTTTGCTACATTACTCCTATTTCAACCCTTTTTTAAACCACTTTTTCTGCCCATTTTTGGCCACTCTAATTTGCAACTTTTAACCAATTTCTGTGGTTTTTAAAATCCCATTTTACCACATTTTTTGTTGCTTCAAACCCATTTTATTTTGGTGGTCCAGAGGTCAAAAGAATGAGAACCACTGCCCTAATGTGTCAGTGAACTACATATTTGGCCCCTGCTAAAAATAGCTTGGGTAACCCCTGTTGCTATGACAGTGGAGCTTGTGTGCATGAGCATGTCAAGTGTTTTTTCCATTTTATTCTGCAAATAATGTGGGTATCAACTTTTTAATGTCAATGTTTAAAATACCAATGAAGGACATTAGATTTAAGAACAGGAACCACTGTACTTCAGTGTGTGATGGCTGTGACCAACTTTCATCATGTTGTCCATTCCTCTACGTTACCATTAAAAGGTAACGGAGTGGAAACACCTTCATCCTTAGGAAGAAACATTAGGAAGAATGCAGCACTTCTGCTATGCTGCTCATACAGCACAGCAAACTTTACATCCCAAATGTGCCCTAAAGAGAGTTTCATTGTTTTTCCTTCTTCCCATTAAAGCCTGCTACAGTCAGCCGCTGTGGAATGATCTTTATGGAACCTTCCCAGTTGGGCTGGAGGCCTTTAGTGCGCTCTTGGATGAATACACTTCCTGATGCTCTTCAGAACATGGAGCACCGTGATCTGCTGCTGGAGCTCTTCATCTGGCTCCTGCCTCCTGCGCTCAACATGCTGCGCAAAAACTGCAGAGTATGTACTTAGCTCTACTTGTACTGTATCTTCTATCATTACATCAAGGCATTCTACTCTCTTACCACTTTACTCCATCTTTCTGTAGAGCCACCAGCACATGAGTTTCCCCATGTTGTGCTTTAAGTTTACCTGCACTCATCTGATTTAAAGGTGGAGCTATGTTTGATGTAATATTTCTTCTGTCCTGAGAGTCGTCAATACATTATGTATATAGAAGAAGTAACGGAAAGAGTCAGAGCTCTGTAGCAGCTGGAATCCTGTAAAATTCAGTCTTAACACTGGATCTCCACTGGATACATAACATCTCCGTGCTCCGCTCTCCGTCTGTGATGCGTAACTGTTGTGGCTCCGCCGCACATGAGATCTCGCTACTTCACACGTAATCATGCGATATAACAAGTTGTAGAGAACCTCAACACCATACAAACAGTTGATTGTGTCCTTGGAGAGGAGCAGAAGGAAATCCACTCGATCGTACCCTGTAGATCTTCAGTTTTTTATTGTGATTTGACCATGAATAAGATCAATATTTACATGTGAAATAAGATCCACTGCCGCCCTGCCCAGGGTGTAGCCCTGCCTAACGCCTGAAGAAAGCTGGAGATAGGCACTAGTAGACCCCCGCCACCCTGAAAAATGGAACAAGAGGGTCAGAAAATGGCTAATAAGATCCACCTATTCTATTTAGAATTTAAAAAAAACCCAGATCTTTTATTCTGTCTGTGCACTAGTTCCTGTCCCACATGAGCTTATGTTTGCTGAATTCATGTCTCGTTTTTCCGGCGTCTGGCAAAATTAGGAGCTCTGCGTACATGTTGGAGAGGGCTCCGGACTGATGGAGTCGTTACACAGCAGGGATTGAACGCATACGCAGGAGGAGGAAATTGATCAGTTCAATTGCTGTTACGCAGCAGATATGCAGCTGTTACGCATCCAGTGGAAACTGGGGTAATCCCTGCCATTTGGTCTGAATGGAAAGAATCAATCGGATGCCTTCATGTGCCATCCATGTCCACGCCCCCATATGCCCCCTCTCTTCGGGACACCAAATTTTTGTTTTGCTTCGGAGGGGAATTGTTATTTCTATGTCAAATGTTCATTAAGGTTTGTGGGGGCGTGGTTTTAGTCAGAAGGCGGAGCAGGGGGTGGAGATTAGAAGAGGTCTTGCTAGCTCAAATTATGCTAGCTTTGCACCTTTGAGGCATGCACTCCCTTTTTAATTTAAGAACGATGTAGTATACATGCCAGGCCAATAGATGGCGGTGTGATTTTGCAATGAACCAAAATAAAAGCATGCACAGAGACACGTCCTCTGTGATAACAGTAGAGCTTTAATCAGACCTACAATGTTAGACCTGACACGGCCCGAGGTGACAGAATAAGACACGAGCCTGAATAAAGATGATTTCTCTTTTCTTAATTATTCACATCCGTGGGCGGCGCACACATGTAGAATGATCCGAGGCCAGTGTCTTTAATAACTCAGCTTTATTTACTAGTTAATTGTTCTGCATCCTACTGCATGACAAGCAGCTCCATGCGATGCTACAGAACATGTGCTGTGTGTGTAACACACACACTCTACATATGTGACAGCACACAATTACACAACAAGTTAAGAACGAGTCGTGGAATGCGTTTCTAAAATAATTTATTCATGTACCTGAGGACAGCCTCCATTCACCTTCACAGCCTCCATTTGTCCAACTCTCTCACGCTAATCAAAACATATCACCTGACCGTTCATTTAATGTGCAGCGTCTGAGCCGAGTCCAACCAGTCTGTGTTAAAAAGATCGAAATTAAGTCCAGCCCTGGGTTCAGGCAAATATCTAAAGCTCTAAGTAGGAGTGCAGCACTGTGATTGTTGTCAGAATCTGGTGCAAGCATGAAATATGTCTCTGCTGATCTGAATGATGGTAGTAAATCAACACTTTGTTGGAGAAGTTCAGTTAAATTCCAAAGAGTGATGCACACCAACAGTGTTCCTCACACTGACGCTCTGCAGCGTTTTCAAAAACTTCCACTCTGGAGCCCATTTTTTTAGTTTTCAAGCCCCAAAACGCCGTTGCCATGCAAACGAGCAGACAAAACGCTCACGCTTGAAAACACTCATGTAAACAGGGCCTTAAATACAGAAAATTAGAGGATTATTTCAGTAAATTTGTTATTGTTTTGTTCACAGGAAGTTGTTTCTACAAGTAACAGTAACACAGCAGTGTCCCTGTGTCGACTGTTTGAAATGGTTCTCATTGAACCTGTGAAGACACATCCAGATGAGAAAAATGTCCGTACATGGATCATGGTAAAGTAGCCTAATTTGTGATTTTCCTATTATCTTGAAGTATGTTCTTAATGCATTTTATTACCATTAATACATATTTTGTTTACGAACAAAACTTCATGGCACATTTCATCCCTCTTTATTGTGTAGGCAGCTTTTGCATTTTCCTTGGTCTGGTCCGTAGGGGGCTGCTGTGACGCAGACAGCAGGGAGAAGTTTAGTGACTTCTTCAGAAAGCTGGTTTCAGGAGAAACTAAGGAACATCCCATTCCTGAAAAAGTTGAAAAATGGGTGTGTTCGATGGATGAAAAAGGTCTGGTGTATGACTACTTTTATGAGGTACTGTTATCATAACAAGAAAAACATGTTCACTTGTCAGAATTTGCTAAATAATGATTCTTTGTCATCCACAGTTTAAAGGAAAGGGAAAATGGCTTCACTGGAATGATGCCATCAAAAATTCCCAGTTGTGGGACAAAAACACCAAAGTACAAGATATGATTGTTCCAACTATTGATACAGCGCGCTACACCTATATGATGGACCTCTGCATCACCTATGGAGTGTCAGTATTTGTCAACACAAATATAATATAATGTAATGTAATATAAGAGACTATATGTTATTGTTGCATGTGTTTCAGTGACTCGCTGGCAGGGTTGGGGTCAATATAATTGCAATCATATAATTGGTAACTGTTTACAATTATGATGTAATTATAATTAAGTTCAGATAATTGACCTTGCAATTGTTATTGTCATGAAAATATTTTATAAAAAAATTCTATTAAATTACAATTTAATCAAACCCAAACCAGTGTAACCATACAGTTCTATGTCTTACACATATGCACTGAACAATCATTAAAATATGTTTCATATCAGGTTTTCCCACCTACCTGTCAATTCTATTCAGCATCATTTTACCATTAAAAATTAATAATAATAATCAAGGGCTATACTGTACTGTCAGAAAAAAGGCTCAGACGCCCACACCAAAAATATCAATCCCAATATTTTTATTGATAAGGAATCCTAACAAGGAAACCAAGAGATGAGAAACAAATTAGATAATATTTTTATTGTATTTTACAGCTGATTTAAGACATGAGCCAAAACTGACACGTTATCATAAGAGATGCTAACAAAACGCTAACACAAGAGGAAGGATACTTTTTATGATGTTTTTTATTGCAGGCTCAGTAATTGTGATTAATTGTAATTGAACTTTAGTAATTGAGAATGTAATTGTAATTGACTTACAGGGGAAAATAAGAATTGTAATTTTAGTTGTATTTGGAAAAAATGCTGGTCACCGTAATCGTAAATGGGTTGTAATTGAAGACGTAAATGTAACCCTGCTCACCAGAATGTTTACGTTTCATCAAATCCTGTGTGTCTTTGCACTGCTCAGTCCTTCATTGTTTGTTGGTCCAACTGGAACTGGAAAGTCGGTGTATATTAAAAACAAACTGATGAACGACCTGGATAGAGATCAGTACCTTCCCTTTTTTATGAACTTTTCCGCTCGCACGAGTGCGAATCAAACACAGGTAAGCAACTCAAAGTCTGTGTTTTTGAGGTAATTTGCTGCATACAGAGAGACGTCAGAGGTTTTGCTTTGCTGAATACATGATTAACAGATGAACAGAATATGAATCAACAACAATATCAAGTCAATAGGAGAACAGGCACTCATGTAATGCACAGCTGTGGGCGTCAGGGTCGGCTCACTCCTGGGCCTTGAACGTAGTTTTCTCAGCATTTTTATTCTATGTTGTTATCTGGTGTTTCTCCTCACATGGCTGGCACATGTGTCTTTTTTTTTATGATATGTAAGACATATGTGATTGTCAGGAACAAACAGGAGCTCATCAAAGATAAAGATATGCACAAATTATATAGGTCAAAGCAATTTCACCCCTGGGATTAATAAAGGAATTCTAATAAAAGAATTCTCAGCATAAATTTCAAATGTTTATATCTAATAGTATTCTTTTCATTAGAAGATGTTTTACACAATCAAGTTATTATTGTTAGAGATGACATTTACTGCTGATATAAAGCAATACAAATTATGGTTAAGATTATTGATTTATTCATTCTTATTATTGTTTTATCATTTAGGGTCTATTGTGTCTGTTTATTTGATTTATTAGGTATATGTGTATGAGTTGTTTAATGTGTATTATGTTTATTATTTAAAATAGAAGTCTTATTTGTTAATGATGTGCATTTTGGTCAAACTATCTTTTTTAGTGTTAATCTGAGTTTCCTAGTTATTTATAACTGATTCGTCTCTTCGCTTACGTACATGGTGTTGGTGTTGTTAGATTTAGATTAAGTTGAAATTAGATGTCCTGGAACTGGTAGTCCTTGTCCTTAAAATGGCAGCCAACAAGTTGATCTGAATACATTTTATGAATAGAATTATTGAGTATAAAGACATTTAATTATAGTATGTTAAAAAAAAACCATGAATGATAATCCATTTCAACATTACTTAATAGTTTTTTTTCCCTTCCACACTATCATTGTGTTTGTAGTATAATAATAGGGTTTTCATTAAAAATAGTTTGGAATGAATTAATAAAACCATTTTTTGACATTGTTAGTTATTAAATCTTTACTGTATGTTACAGAATATCATCCTGTCCAGGTTGGATAAGAGAAGGAAGGGGGTGTTTGGGCCCCCCCTGGGTAAAAAAAGTCTCCTCTTTATAGATGACTTGAACATGCCTGCACGGGAACAGTTTGGAGCTCAGCCTCCTGTGGAGCTGCTTCGGCAGTTCATCGACCATGGAAACTGGTACTTTAACACATCATATGTATCAGGGTTCTTGATTATGTTAATAAATCTTGTCATCTGTGTGAGGTGATGAAAGAAATACATTGACTGAGTTCCAGGTCACTGGAAACACCAGCATTAAAAGTTTCTTGTTTCACAGGTATGACCTAAAGGAAACTTCTAGGATCTCACTCACAGACCTACAGCTCATCGCTGCTATGGGCCCCCCTGGTGGTGGGAGGAATGCTGTGACATCTCGCTTCCTGCGACATTTTAACATGTTTAGCATCAACGCTTTTAGCGACGACACAATGGTCCGTATTTTCTCCACCATCGTGTTATTCTATCTCAGAAACAATGAATTTCCACCTGAAACATTTACCCTTGGCAACCAAATTGTGTCTGCTACAATGGAAGTAAGTATCATTGTTATTATTATTATTATTATTTAAAAACTCAGCACTTATGTTGTTTGTTTGATTGTTTGTATTTATTTTGCCCTAAAGGTGTATAAGAAAGCGATGGTGCATTTGCTTCCCACACCAGCCAAATCTCACTACACTTTCAATTTACGAGACTTCTCTCGGGTAATCCAAGGCTGCTTGCTGTTGAAGAAGGAATCCAAGAAAAACCAACATACCATGATACGGCTGTTTGTCCACGAGGTCTTCCGTGTGTTTTATGATCGTCTGGTTGATAAAGATGATCAATCATGGCTTTACAAGCAGATGAACCGCATCCTCAAAGACCACTTCAAGGAGTCCTTTGAGCAGGTGTTTGATGACCTGAAACAAGGCAGTAAAGTAAGATGAAGTTGCAGTATTCTCACCATAGTTTGCTTTTATCTTGAAATCTTAATTTGTGCAAATCAACCTTTTTTTTGAATATATTTATTAGTTGGTCGAGGACGACATGAAACAACTAATGTTTGGAGACTACATGAACCCTAACCTGGAGGGTGATGAGCGCTTGTACGCTGAGGTGACCTCCATTGAAACCTTTGCACAGGTTGTGGAAACATGCCTGGAAGATTACAATCAGATGCACAAGACTAAAATGAACCTCGTCATCTTTCGGTAAATAGATCTTCAGCTGTTACAACAAGCTGTTACTGTTACTGTTATTACTCAGAACAGACAAGCTGGGGAACTTTTAAGGAATCAAGGAAACAACCCAATGATGCATTTAGTCTCAAATAATAATTTTATTGCCCTGCCAGCCAGCTACACACACACACACACACACACACACACACACACACACACACACACACACACACACACACACACACACACACACACACACTGACCTCTGAACTGAGCTCTGTGGGACAGAAACCAGAACATTTCCAGAACATTCCTGAGAATGAGACTGATTTCTGGGTCAATAACACTGTTTAGTAGATATTTTATTAATTCATAAGGATGGCTTCAAGAAGTGCATCCACACCTTCAGCGACTCTGGTGACTAGATTACATTCAAACTCAAAGTAAATGCCGTAACGTCAAGCGACCTCCTTTCAAGCGATGCGACTCGCGCGATTCCAGCAACTCAATCGCGTGATCTGAGTTGTTGGAAGTCACTCAAAGTTGAAAATTTTTAACTTTTCAAGCAACTTCAAGTAACGCTGTGTCACGACATCCAATCATCAATGAGTTATTATTTTATGTTATTATGTTTATTTGTGCACTATTTACGAGTTCGCTATTTGATGTGTGCTGTAGACTATGGTTCCTACTTACCCCAGTTTCAGGGGGACAGGTTTAAGAGTAACTCAGAAAGCGGACCGCAAGGTGAAGTAGAGGGAGTGACTTTTATGCTGAGCTGTATCGCCGTGTTGGTGTGTACCCAAGTGGAGGAAATAAAGAGAACTCTGGAGTTAAGACTATTGTAGCCCGTGTTTACTCAACGCCAGAAGGACTGGAGGGGTGAACAAGAAAAGAGGGTTACAGTTGCATACTCCTTGAATAAGGCTTTTAAATTCTAAGTACCGGTACGTTTTGAGTGAACTTATCCTTAACTCTGTAAGTTAAGCATTTAAACCATAAGTATAAGTGGAGCTGTCTATGATAAGTGCTGTAAACGTGCAGACGTAGAGAGGTGTGCAGCCCTCTCAGTGCTGCCGCCGGCTCTGCAGACACATACTATTCTCTGGTCATCACTTCACTGGAGCGATGAAGAGACGAAGCCAGCTAAAAGTGCAACTATGTGTAAGCAACTAATGAAGTCATGTTTAGCTGAGTGGACTATTGCACATTTAAATAATGTATACACAAAGAGAATAAACAAAGTGACAGTGCAACAAATGCAACTACTTACCGTTTCAGTGGACTATAAAGGTGTGTTCACAGCGAATGCATCTTCAGCGACTCTGGTGACTAGATTACTTATAAAATCAATGTAAACAACTTGAGGTCAAGCATCTTCTCTTCAAGCAATGGGACTCGCACGATTCCAGCGACTCAATCGTGCTGCTGTCAAAGGTCAACACCACAAGAAGTGCAATCTTTTTAAGACAGCAATGCATGTTTTGTTATTGCAATTAAATAAATGAATGTATTTTATTGTATAATTGTGACCATCACCAGCCCTCCCTTAGAAAGGTAAAAAACACTTTATTAAAGGGAGAATATAAAAAGAGAGGGCAGTGTTTTTAAATTTTTACTTTTCAAGCAAAGTCGAGTGGCGTTGTGGCGTGACATCCAATCACGTCACTGCGGTAGATGAAGCGAGCAAAAAGCACAACTATGCTCAATCGACTCAACAGGGGCGATTGAAGCAACTATAGCCATTGAAGTCGCCTTCGGTGTAAACGCACCTTTATAGTCACTTTACAGTGAAATTCTAAATACAGTAGTTGCATTTGTTGCCCTATCACTTTGTTTACTCTCTTTATGTTTAGATTTTTTGAATGTGCAATAGTTGACTCGTTGTGTTGCTGACTTAACAACTTTGTCACAATATAAATTTGTTTTCAGACCCTTCTGACTACTTGACCACTACTATTAATATTTTATGTAACATTTTGATTATTTTGAAACCAAATATTAATTATTTTGCTGTGCACAATGGTGCATTATTAAAATTGCATACCCAAATGCTCCAATAGGTGTTCGCGTGGTGGTGTTCTTCTGAAAAACTTTGTGGAGGCTGTGCCTTTTGCTCAAATTCTATCAAAGTTGGTACATACTGGATGTTGTCAAAGAGATGCTGAAGGTGTTCGGTGGCATCTGTGTGCATGGAATTGTTGTTAGCATGTGTTGTACTCTGTCAAATGAGGGGGAAAAACAGGCGAGGATAGAAATTTCACATTTCAATTTTGGTTTATGCGAATTTACTCAGGACATTTGTTAAGTATGCACAATGGGCACACTAGTCATACTGAACCGTTCCATGATGCATTTTTTACTCTTCTCTAAATAGGGCTCTTGTTTTGAAGTTAACAGGATGTGTTGTCGATAGCACAATGAAGGGCAATATGGAATCTGAAATGTGTATATGTGAGTTTTATGCATCAAATGAGCACATGTTGATATTCTACTTTGTCACTTTCTCACAAAATTATTTCAGAGGTGGAGAATCAATTGAGATATTTAGCTAACCAAACTTATAGTATACAAGGGATAGTATATACTCATTGAGTTTGCAGTGTGTAGTATGTTAGTGGGACAGTTACAACACAGGCACTAAGAACATGCATTTGAACCATATCATTGTGAGGCAATTCTTAAATATTTTTTAATGTCTTTTTAGGCATTTTTCTTGATTATATGATCAGGGTTTAACAGGTTAACATAGGTGTTTTTTTTTTTTCAAAGGCTGAGTAAATGGCAATTTTTTTTTTAAAACAAAACTTTACTTGATTCTTGTGATACATCTCTGTTTCTATTCACTCTGTGTTGCACAGCTACGTCCTGCAGCACTTGTCTTGTGTCAGCCGTGTGTTGAAGCAGTCTGGAGGCCATGCCTTGCTCGTGGGAGTGGGAGGCAGTGGTCGCCAGTCCATCACACGCCTCGCCACCTCCATGGCCCATATGAACTTGTTTCAGCCTGAAATCTCAAAAACCTACGGCGTGACGGAGTGGCGAGATGATCTGAAGGTTGGCTAGAAAACATGTCGGTGAACTTTTATTGCAACGAATCGTTTGTGTTTTTTGTTCAAGTTATTTTTGACACCTACTTTGTATTTTGTAACTGGTATTCCCTTGCCCATTCATCAGCAATCGTGTCTAAATTCTATAATTTTTGTGCTCAGTTCATTTTTTTAAAAAGTCCCAATTTCTCAATTATCATTGATATTTCTATTTGTTAACAGAAATGCCATTTTTGTCATTGCCCATCTGTATTTGTATTTAATCTTAGTCAATTCTTATCAAGTAAGCGCTAGAAATGGTCAACTGTCAATTTGGTCGACAAATTGCAATTGACGCATTCATAACATATTGAAGACAGGACTCATAAAGTTTTAATGTGCTTACGTTTTCCTAAATGACAGATGTTGTTAAAAAATGCTGGGGTTAAAGGACAGAAGACGGTGTTCTTGATCACTGATGCTCAGATCAAAGAAGAAGCTTTTCTAGAAGACATGGACAGTTTGTTGAACACTGGTGAAGTGCCCAATCTTTTTGGTGTTGATGAGAAACAAGAGATTATTGAGGTTGGTTATTGGACGTATCATTGGCATATTTCTTTCACCGATTCTCTGTTTCTTGCACGTACCATAACTCTTTCTGCATTTCTCCTCAGACTGTTCGTCCCATTGCTCAGGCAGGGAATAAGAGTTTAGAGCTGAGCCATTTGACTCTGTTTGCCTTCTTCGTGGCACGCTGTAGAGAGAATCTCCACATTGTCGTGGCATTCAGTCCAATTGGAGATGCGTTCCGAATTCGCTTGCGTCAGTTTCCATCTCTCATTAACTGCTGTACTATTGACTGGTACCAGGTGAGATTGTGTATGGGTCATTGTTCTCTCCAATGTTAAGCTATTGCTTATATGTGAAAATATAGCATGTTTTCTTTGTGCCAGCAATATTAATAATAGATCTTTCCTTTTAAATTGTAACACTCTTGCCCCATGATAGCCTTGGCCAGAAGAAGCTCTTGAACAAGTGGCAACCTCCTTTTTAGATTCTCTTGATTTGAGTGAAGATGAAAGGCTAAAGGTCGTCCCAATCTGCAAAACCTTTCATACCTCTGCCAAGCAGCTCTCAGAGAAGTGTGTCAATGTCTATAACTTGAACATGCTAAGATTTAGCTTATGCAATCTCTGTAATTCATGACGTTTTTGTTTCAGATACCTTTCTGATCTGGGTCGTCATAACTATGTGACACCTACATCCTATCTGGAGCTGATTGAGACTTTTCGTCTCCTTCTCACCCAGAGAAGAGAAACAGTGATGAATGCAAAACAAAGGTATACCAATGGCCTGGATAAGCTCGCCTTTGCTGAATCTCAGGTATTGAAACACTTTATTATTATTATTATTATTATTATTATTATTATTATTATAATTATTACATCTTACTCTAACTCAGTGGTTTCCTAACATTTTCAGTTGCACTCCACTTTGAATAATAAGACATTTTCAGGCTCCCCAGCACAAAAAAATTTCAACAAAATGGGTAAAATGTTTTACCTTTATTGAAAAAGGTGAAAATTGTTACATAGTTACAATTACAGTTACATAGTTACATAGCTACAGTTACTCAGTTACAGTTGTACGAATAGCAGAGGGAAATGCTCCTGATTTGTGGCATTGTCAGGTTCTTTTTGATTCTTTTTCATTAGCCAAATAGGTTTGCGTTTCAGCTATCCATCCTCACTTGCATTTTGTTCAGGAAAGACAAATATTCTCGTGTCTATATGTAGGTTGGACAGATGCAGAAAAAGCTGGAAGAACTGCAACCAAAACTGGAACAGTCTAACATAGACACCACAAAAAGGATGAAGGTGAATATTTTTCATGTGCTCATTCCCTTTTAACTTTAACATGCAATTAAATGTAAGAAAACAAGCATGTTAACGTATGCTTTTTGTGATATTTCAGGAAATTGAAGTGGAGTCTGTGGAAGTGGAGGCAAAGCGTAAGGTTGTGTGTGCTGATGAGGAGGCTGCCACAATAAAAGCCAATGAAGCCCAGGCCTTAAAAACTGAGTGTGAGAGTGACTTGGCTGAAGCTATCCCTGCTCTCGAGGCTGCTCTGTCTGCATTAGACACTTTGAAGGCAAGTAACAACTAAGCAGCACACTTCATTTTTCCAACAGTTTTGTAGTATGAGTATATGAATAGACAAACATATGGCTTTGATTTTAGCCCTCTGATATCACAATCCTGAAGTCGATGAAAAGTCCCCCTTCAGGGGTGAAGCTGGTGATGGAGGCTGTATGTGTGATGAAACAAATAAAGCCGGATAAGATACCTAACCGAGCTGGGACTGGAATGGTAAGACTTGGATAGTCTTATTTATGTTATTACTATAGTTATATAATACTGACATCTTAATGTAATATTTGTTTTTTTTTTATTCTAGGTGTCTGACTATTGGGGTCCAAGCAAAAAGCTATTGAGTGATATGAACTTTTTACGAGATCTGAAAGAATATGACAAGGACAATATTCCTGTAAGTTTTTAAGAATTTAGCGTGTCCTCTGTTAAATAGATCCTTCACTGTTTTTACAAATGTAGCCAAAAATCTTTTAAAATGTCCTTATTAGGTATAGAGTATTACATACAGTATAGGTAAGATCTATGTCTAACAAAACACATTGTTATGCACCATATTTGTTTTATTGCCTTTTAAAAATGGGATTACTTTTAGCGAGTAAATCATGGACTGTTGAAGGACTCCCACCCAAAAGGACTTCTATCGTCATAGTTTGTGTGTTTTCAACAGTCTGTGATTTACTCTCTAACTTCAGCCGCCAGAGTGTGTCAGCTAACTGTTTAAGGGAGCGTAAAGGGCCCTTAGGAGAGCTCTTCTTCTTTGCTTCATTGTCTACTACCAAACCACAGAGTTAGTCACAGATATTTTTTGGGCACAACTGTTTTTATCCTCTTTTGGTATACAAAAGAGAGTTACATCAACATCTTTAACTTTTACTGTTTTTTAGAGCAACTAAAAGTAGCACAAGTTGTCATTTTGACAGAAAAAGCTGCTAAATTATCTAAAGAGCAGGCTAAATGCTTTATTCCAACAGAAAACAATGGGATGTTTACTGGCAGTGGGGCCGTTTGACATCATCAATCACATGATTCAAGATGGAAGAACACAGGCCCTAAAACTGTAAAGGAGTCTTATTTTCAAAAGGCAATAAAACAAATATGATGCATCATAATGTGTTTTGTTAAAAACTGTGGAGGATCCCCTTACTGACTACCTTTTGGAATTGCAGGAACCTGTGATGAAAGAAATTCGTGCTAAGTATATAAAGAATAAAGAATCCATCTCCAAGACCATATCAAACTCTTCTTCAGCAGCAAAGGGCCTCTGGAAATGGATTGAAGCAATGGAGCAGTATGACAGAGTGGCAAAGGTTGGATTTCACATGTTTTACAGAGAACGCAAGCTTTGGGTTCTATTTGGTTCTGTGCCCTTTCTAAAATAGGTCGTGGCTCCTAAGAAAGCAAATCTTGCTGATGCACAAGAGTCTCTGGCTGCTACTATGGCACTGCTGGACCAGAAAAGAGCAGAGTTAAAAGAGGTTGAAGATAGCTTCGCTGCCCTTAAGAAAACCTTGGAAGAGAAAACAGAAGAGAAGGCGCAACTTGAATTCCAGGATGACTTGTGTAGAAAGAAACTGGAGAGAGCTACAAAGCTCATCAGTGGTCTTGGTGGAGAGAAGAGCAGGTGAGAAAAAAGCCTGAAGACTAGCTTCTAATAGTTTGCAACAAATTCATTAACGTCATCACTGACAGGTTTAAAATATCTGTTTAGATGGTCAAAGGCAGCAGATGATCTCCAGATCACGTATGATAACTTGACTGGAGATGTTTTGATATCTGCTGGTATCATTGCCTACTTGGGGGCTTTCACAGCTGGGTTCAGACAAGAATGCACCAAGTTTTGGATTGAACTCTGCCAAGTAGGACCCCCCTCCTCAGTTTCTGGACCTTTTCCTGTACTCTTTAATGAACTGTTGTTTTCAACCGTCATCCTCATCTCTAGTCCAAGAACATTCCATCATCAGATGACTTCTCTCTCAGTGAAACCCTTGGCGATCCAATAAAGATCAGGGCTTGGATCATTGCAGGCCTTCCCAGTGATTCTTTCTCTATTGACAACGGTGTCATTGTCAGTAATTCACGTCGATGGTGAGGTCACAATCCTGACGTGTTGCTCTAACATTCTGAAAGAATGGTCCATTCAAAGGGTGATCCACATTTTGATATTTTTTGTTCTTGTAGGCCCTTGATGATTGACCCACAGGGTCAAGCTAACAAGTGGGTAAAAAATTCAGAGAAGGAAAACAACCTCAGTGTAATTAAGCTGTCAGACGGAGACTACATGAGAACTCTAGAAAACTGCATTCAGTTTGGAACACCCTTGCTGCTGGAAAATGTAGAAGAAGAACTGGACCCTTCTCTGGAGCCACTCCTACTTAAACAAACATTTAAGCAAGGTACAGTGAATATAGCAAATAAAGCCTTCTCAGATTTCAGCTAAAATTCTATAAATGTTATTTAGAGCTAAGACTGTTTTTAACAGCTTGTATTTCCTTTCTTCTGCAGCACTTTGAGATTTGTTTGAAATGAAAAGTGTAACATAAATACAATTTATTATTATTGTATTAATAGTACGGATGCATAGTTTTCCAAAAACTTAAGTAAAATTATTGTTCTGTCTTACTCTAACTCGTCCCGCAGTTTTCAAACAATTCGACAAGTAAGACATCAAAACGTGCGGATCATTTCTGGACATTATGCTGTGTATTGTTTTTTTTAATCCTCTTCAACTTCTTGAGGTATTCTACTTTTTCATTTTCCTTTGATTCTTCAGTTACAAATACTTATAAGTGAACTATGCAAATGTGACCATGGCATCAAGAATAGATGCTGGGTCCTTTGATGTTTGTCACCAGCCAATCTGGAGCCAGCAGATGGGTCATGGGGGCTGGCTCCTGATTGGAGTATGATGTCAGGTTTTTTTTTACCCCAGCAGCAAAATAGGTGTGCGTGTGAGCTATGCATCCTCAATTATATTATAATATTATCAAAAATATTCTAGTTATTATTATTATTATTATTATCAGGTGGTGTGGATTGCATCAAGCTTGGAGAGAGCGTTATTGAGTACTCTAATGGGTTTCGATTCTACATCACTACAAAGCTCCGAAACCCTCACTTTCTACCCGAACTGGCCACTAAAGTGTCTCTACTGAATTTCATGATCACCCCAGAGGGTTTGGAGGATCAGCTTCTTGGAATTACGGTTGCCAAGGAACGGTAGGACTCAAGGAACAACAATTGAAAAAAAATACTTGAAACAAATCCACTCACATGTTTCTACTTGATTCCTTCTAAAGACCGGAGCTGGAAGAAGAAAGAAACGCACTAATTCTTCAGTCAGCCACCAATAAGAGGCAACTGAAGGAAATAGAAGACAAGATCCTGAAGACTCTGCAGTCCTCAGAGGGAAATATCCTGGAAGATGAAAGTGCCATCCAGATTTTAGACTCTGCAAAGAGCAAGTCTGATGATATAAGCAAGAAGCAAGAGGTCAGAAGCAGATGGAGATGCTTATTTATTAGCCTCTCATTGGTTAATCTGAGCTTGCCTTGTTTTTTGTTTACTAGATCGCAGAGAAAACGGAGATGAAAATAGCAAAGTCTCGAGAGGGTTACAGAGCTATTGCAAAGCACTCCTCCATCCTTTTCTTCAGTATTGCTGTGCTGACAAACATAGATCCCATGTACCAGTACTCGCTCAGCTGGTTTGTCAATCTCTACATGAACTCTATACAAGACAGGTGAGTTTTGTATTTTGTTTTTCCAGCAAAGTAAAGCAGTTGAAAGTGCTGTTAATGGAATCTTTCATGGCGCAAGATCCATCTTTGGTTGAATTTTTGTTGAACTCCATTGAGCATTTTTGACGTAATCCTGCTAGTAGACAAACAAACATTTGATACGAAAATCAATGTTTTTCCAATTCAAATGGATTTTGGTATAACTGAATATATGAAAACAATAAATGAGCTTGAACAACAACATTGTGTTTATTATGCTAACATAATGTGCAATATGAATAGATAATATTGTGATTGCACTATTCACAAACTTAAAATTTAAGTAAGCTATATTTGTGCTTTTCAGGGTTTTTGTAAACTTTCTAAAACGAATGTGTTTTTATGTATTAAAATAAGAAACAGCAATTAGTACAGAACATTCCAGAGAGGTGGAAACTGAACAGTGCAAAATAGTTACAATATCTGTGGCATGAAATAAACAGAGTATGAAATAGTTTTTCTACATAGTAGTTGATAAGTTGGGTCAAACGATGCTATCTGTAGCAGCGTTCTATCCCCGCCCACATCCTCTACCACTGAGAGTGGTCGACTGTCCACTACAGTGATTTATTCACTGACTTTGTTCATTTGTCATTCATAGACTTATTCATTTTGGCTCTGAACTCTGTCATCTTGTCAGGTGTGAATTGGAGACACTGTAGATGTTTAGCATTAAGGTGGTAGCGGAGCCTAGAACTCTTTCTGGCACAATCTGAACACAACTGGGCTTTTGTTTTTCATCTGTTGTTTTTATTTAAACTAAAATTAATGCCCACGAAGCACAGCAATGACTTCTCTGCGGGACTTTCTAGTCTGTGCATTATGGGTGCATCAATAAAAAAAGCGATATGTTTCTGTAACTGATCGCAGTTAACGCATTAAAGTCCCAGCCCTAATAGACAGAGTGCACCTCTGTGGACTTTCTACAATACATAGAGTAAGAAAAGATAAGATACATTACATGTATGAGAAGCACACAGTCTGTGGGTGATCGGAAACACTTGTGATCAAGTGCCGTCTTGAAACAAAATAGGAATATGATTGTTCTAAAATCTGTTCTTGAATATAAAGAGCTGTATACTGGTCAGTCATACCCAGCTAACAGTTGTTTAGCTAAGATTGTGTTCATCAGAAGCTGTCTTTGTATTTTAATCAGTCCCAAGGCCAAAGATCTTGACAGGAGGCTTCAGTCCCTGAACGATCACTTCACCTACAGCCTGTACAGCAATGTGTGTCGTTCTCTGTTTGAAAATGACAAACTCCTCTTCTCATTCCTTCTCTGCACTAATTTGCTTTTGTAAGTATCGACCCTGGGACCAACCATAGCGTATTCATGCTGAAATGAACCTGTTTCTACCTTATAAGCAATTTGAGTTTTATTGTGACTTATATATGTTTCTATTTATTTTTCTAGAGCAAAGGAGGCAATTGACTACTCAGAATTTATGTTCTTACTCACTGGAGGAGTCGGCCTACAGAACACTGTTGCTAACCCTGACCCCAGCTGGTTGCAGGACAAGAGCTGGGATGAAATTTGCAGAGCTAGTGAGCTGCCAGGGTTACAAGGATTAAGGTAACCTACATAAAAAAACAAGGTTGCTTTATCCTCATTTGAATTTACTTAAATGCAATAAAGTTCATTATTATTGTTGCGCGTTCAGCCTCGTTGCTCATTCTCTCAATGAACCACACGTTTCTTGTTTGAGTGGTTTTTATTCTGAGCTTAGTTCTGGCATCCTCATCAGAACATAACTGAAAAGCAGTACCGGAAGTTCTCTTTCTTCCTTTCCCGCTCGAACGGAACCGGAAACACTCACAAACAAAAGGAAGTAAAAACACACTCAGCAGGATCTAGAACCACGTTCCGTGCCTATCAAAATAAAGTGCAAAAAGAAACATTTAACATCACTCAGACAAGGCTGATTGAGAACATACTCCAACAATTATTATTATTATTATTATTATTATTATTATTATTATTATTATTATTATTATTATTATTATTATTATTATTATTCATAATAATATTGTTGTTGTTTATAGGGAAGCTTTCATCAAAATCCCTGGAGACTTCAAGCCTATTCATGAGAGCAAAGAGCCTTGGAACGTTGCTCTACCTGCTCCTTGGAATAAACAACTCAATGACTTACAAAAGATGATGATTGTGCGTTGTCTCAGGCCTGATAAAATGGTTCCAACCGTAACTGAATATGTAAAGAGAAATCTGGGCATGAAGTTTGTCCAGCCTCCTCCCTTTGATCTGAGCAAGAGTTACCGGGATTCTGACTGTAGCATCCCTCTAGTGTTTGTGCTCTCTCCTGGTGCTGATCCCATGGCCAGTGAGTCCTCTCCTCTTTACTATGACCTGTAGTACAAATAATGAAAACCTGAAGAATTTTTTATTTATTTTTTTTTTTTTACAGGCCTTATTAAATTTGCCAACGACAAAGACATGGACGGTGCCAAGTTCAACTCCATCTCTTTGGGTCAGGGACAAGGGCCCATTGCTGCTCACATGATATCCACAGCCAGGCAGAACGGGACATGGGTGTGTCTGCAGAATTGTCATCTAGCTGTTTCATGGATGCCCACCCTGGAGAAAACGTGTGAAGACCTCAGTCCGACAACATGTCACAAAGACTTCCGACTCTGGCTCACAAGCTACCCTTCATCCAAGGTCAGACACAGTATAATATAATATGGACTTACTGCATGTGCCAAAAAACATAAACAATTGTTGTGACTATATGGAGGTAAAGTAATATCATCCACCCAAAACACAAAGACTGACAAAAAAAACGACATAACTCATCACTCAATCCTAAATACAGCTAGGGCTGACCAGTTCTTGTTCTCAATTACTAAAGTTCAATACAATTAATCACAATTTCTGAGCCCTTAATGAATAACTTTATTCTGGTCGGAGAGGTTGGGGCCGTGGTCTCTTGTGCCGGGTCTTTGTTTTCGGCCCGATTAAAGCTCTACCGTGTGCGTGTGTGTGTGCACCCTCCGCATGCTTTCAACTTTCAGTTATTGTGACGTGTCTTTTTTTTTATTGATGCAGTTTCCAGTGACTATCCTGCAGAATGCAGTGAAAATGACAAATGAGCCTCCAACAGGACTGCGACTCAACCTGCTCCAGTCCTACCAATCAGATCCCATCTCTGACCCCAACTTTTTCAGTAGCTGTCCCAGTAAGGAGGTGGTAAGTAGTTCACTCCACAGGATGTAGTGAATGGAAGGGTGTAACGATTCGTTTCAACAACAATACATTTCTAATGAACGATATTGGTTAATTTAGAACGTTTCCATCCTAAAGGATTCAGTGACTTGAAATCAATTCAATAACTTTTAATCTAAAATAATAATGTAACCACTGTGAGTGAAATAAATCACTGTATCCTGGACAGTGAGGTTTCCTAGTTTCCTAATGTTTCTTGTAAGGTAATCGTCTATAAATTAATTATCGACATAAACAAACAAGTAAACAACATTTAATGTCAAATGTATTCACATTTTATTTGAATACAGTCCAACCAACAATTCAGTTTAAATTAACAGGATGTTAACTTTTCTGCTCTCATTTTCAATACTCAACACGTTTTCAATAAAAATACACATAATTACCTGACTCTTCTGCTTGTTTTTATACATCAAAATCATACAATATTAAAGGGGCAGTATTATGAAAAAAAAAATCACTTTATAATGGTTTTACTAGCGTAAAATACTGTACATTCCTTTAGCCTTATTCAGATTGTCAAAGTTGAAAAAATTCTGTTTCCTCCCTCCTTTTTATTCCACATTTTGTAAAAAGTCAGCTCCGAACAGGCGAATTGGATTTCTCCCCCAATATTACGTCATTAGGGGGAAACTCCTCCTCCTGACAATCCTGGCTCCTCCTACCCTACTTAACAATGTGAGAATGTGAGCTCCTCCCTCTCAAACTACCTCACAGGTAAAACAAACACTGTGGTTTAATACAGAATTTACTGCACATGGGGTGACCATAGCTCAGTGGTAGAGTGGGTCATCCAATAACCGAAGGGTTGGGAGTTCGAATCCTGCTAAGCCAGTCATCTTTGTGGTGTCCTTGGGCAAGGCACTTTACCCACATTGCCTAGTATGAATGTAGTGTGTGAGTGAGTGTTGGTGGTGGTCAGAGGCGCACTATGGCAGCCTCGCCTCTGTGAGTTGGCCCCAGGGCAGCTGTGGCTACAATAGTAGCTTACCACCACTGTGTGTGGAGTAAAAGAATAATCCACATCAATGTAAAAGTGCTTTGAGTGTCTATGATAAAATGCTACATAAAAATCCAATGCATTATTATTATGTTAAGCTAAATACACAAAATGTGTTCTCTGTTGTTAACCCTTCCCTGAAGAGCAGTGGGCAGCCATGGTGTAGCGCACAGGAGCAGATAGGAATTAAATAAAAGACTGATCAACATCATACAGTGATGGACCAGGGATAATAGAACCAGTGAACCTACAATTACAATCATGCTCCCTTAACCAGTAGTTCCTTAATCCACAGATAATATATTTACATTCAGTATATAGATTATCCGAAGCGCAGTGTGATCGCTCACAATCAGTTCCATTTTTAGAAACCGTTATATAGCCTCGTATTGCCTTTGACATGATCTGACGTGTTTGTGACCCAATGTGACGCAGCAATTAGACAAAACAGTGGACTATCGTCTTAAATGGACTATTCCTGTGAACAGAATGGGTGAGGAGGAGAGGAAAGAGATGTAGCATCTCTGCTGAGTGTTTGGAAACAGCTGACTGACTCCGCTGCTGATGTGATAAACACACATCGTGGAGCAGCGTTTGTCGGACTCACAATCACAGTAGTCGCTTAAATAGCCATGCGTTTTACTATAATGGGCAGTTTTTTGGATGAAAATAATAACAAGAATGTGTGGATAGGATAGCAAAAGACAATCGCTATGGTGATCAGCTGTGGTGTGGAGCCTGAGTCTACAGACATGCCCACTAATGCATATGCATGAAGGCCCCAAAATCGCCTTTTTTTAGAAGCATCATTAAAGTGACTTTTCAGAGGACTAAAACTGTCACAGACAGCAATGTCTTTAATTTTAAAATAGTTTTTAAAACACATCCATATACAGTAAAGTCTGCTGTGCTTAAATCCAATAATTTATTTGATTGTATCAATACAATTGATTGATTATCTTTTACATTTTTTTAGATCGATTAATGTCATCAGGAAGGCCAACTTGTCGAGCACAGATCGATGTAGTTGGATAGTAGGAATATAAATGGATTCATCGATCTAATGGATGAATCGTTACACCCTAAAGTGAACATGTTCTGATGTGTGTTAAGTGTGTATTGATTACGGACTGAGGTTTCTCTGCCAGGTTTGGGAGAAGCTCCTGTATGGGCTGTGTTTCTTTCACGCTCTTGTTCAGGAGAGGAAAAAATTTGGTCCCTTGGGCTGGAACATTCCTTATGGCTTCAATGAGTCTGACCTTCACATCAGCATCAGACAGCTACAGGTAGATTTGGACAAAGCTCTTTGTTTTTGGGCATGTTCTTGTTCACAGGAATCTGATTTCATTGTATTTGTTTCACTTCAGATGTTTGTCAGTGAGTATGACGAGGTGCCCCTTGAGGCCATCACTTATTTGACCGGGGAGTGTAACTACGGCGGCCGTGTGACAGACGACTGGGACAGACGACTGCTAATGACCATCTTAGGCGACTTCTATAACAAGGAAATCGTTGCCACCACCGGCTATCGTTTCTCATCAAGTGGTCAATATGTGGTCCCTCCAAAGTCTGCCTATGAAGACTATGTCGTCTTCATCGAGGTACGAACGAACTCCCGTGCAGGCAAACGTGTAACATCATCATTCAGACCAATACCTCTATTACTTGTTTTAGAATCTTCCGGTTGGCCAGCATCCAGAGGTGTTTGGAATGCATGAAAATGTGGACATTTCCAAAGATCTGCAGCAAACAAAGTTGCTGTTTGATTCACTGTTGCTCACCCAGGAGGGAGGAGCTAAAGTAGGTGCAAGCTCTGGGAGTGACCACACCCTCTTGGACATTACAAATGACATCCTGACAAAGGTGAACACCCAATAGGAACAGTTCTTTATTGTGACCACTGTAACAAGTTTATAACGTTACTCTAGCATTGGTGTTGGATGGCAGGTGTCAAAGCCAGGGTTGGGGTAATTAATTACAATTATTAAGTAAATATAATTGTAATTGAAGAAATCTGTTGCTGTTGTAATCTCAATTGATTTGAGTTCAGATATTGTAATTGACTTTGTAATTGTAATTGGGATGGAAGTTATATAAAAACTGTTATTTATATTTTACTTGAACGTAAACCTGTGGAACCATGTTACAGTTCTATGGCTTACACATACGTAGTTAACAATTATTAAAATATGTTTCAGAGCAAGTTTTCTTACCACCTGTCACTTCTCTTCAGGATCATTTTTCCATTTAAAAAAATAAATAAAAAAATTAAATCTAGGGCTATACTGTCAGAAAAAAGGCACCTACACCAAAATTATTAACACCAATATAGTCATTGATTAGGAAGCCTAACAAGGTAACCAAGAGATGAGAAACAAATGAAATGATAGATAATATTTTTAAGTTTATTTTACAGATGATTTAAGAGATGGGTCAAACTGACCTGTTATCATAAGAGATGCTAACAGAAAGCTAACACAAGAGGAAGGTCATGTTTTATGGGGCTATTTATTTCAGGCTCAGTAATTGTGATTAATTGAATTTAAACTTTAGTAATTGAGAACGTGATTGCACTTGACATTCATGGGAAAAAGATTGTCACTTTAATTGTAATTGGAAAAAACATGTCACAGTAGTCATAACTGAGTTGTAATTAAACATGGATAATTGAAGACATAATTGTAATTGAAAAAAGTAATTGACCCCAACCTTGGTCAAAATCATCTCAGTTCAGAGCCATTTTATGAAAACAACATTTGCTCTTTTCTCCAGCTTCCACACAATTTTGACACTGAGGCAGCGCTCTTGAAATTTCCTGTTCTTTACGAAGAAAGTATGAACACAGTTCTTGTCCAGGAGATGGAGCGCTACAACGTGTACGCATTAACCCTCTGCAAAACATCTGGTAAAACAACACTTCATCTGCCATTCAATGCAAATCAATCTCTGTTTTTGCTCTCCAAGGTTGAGCAGCACAATTCGTGAAAGTCTGCAAAATCTGCAGAAGGCGATCAAGGGCCTTGTGGTGATGGGTGCGGAGTTGGAGGCAGTTGCTGGTAGTTTGTTGGTCGGAAAAGTCCCCGAGACGTGGGCCAGACGTTCTTACCCAAGCCTCAAGCCCTTAGGCAGTTACATGACCGACTTTCTCACCAGGATTAAATCTTTACAAGTAAGGTTCTTTGATGATTTAAAACGGTGTGACTTTGTGTATCACTGTCTTTTACTTTGTGTGTGTGTGTGTGTACAGGTTTGGTATGACATCGGTAAACCTGCGGTCTTTTGGCTGTCCGGCTTCTTTTTCACTCAAGCCTTTCTAACTGGAGCCATGCAGAACTACGCGAGGAAGTACCATGTCGCTATCGATCGACTCAGCTTTGATTTCCAGGTCAAAGACGTGCCGTGTCATGCAGATGCGTCGTTGCAGCCCTGACAATAGTGTGTGTTGACCTGTGTGTCGGGGTTGTCTCTAACAGGTCCTCCCTATCAATGAGTCAGATGCAGCACCTGGAGACGGCGTTTATATCAATGGATTGTTTCTGGATGGAGCTCGATGGGACAGACAAAGGTACAGTAGATTTTATTGTTATTATCTTATTATCATCATTTAAAGAGTAACTGGATGATGTGGGTCGAGCCTGGAAAAAAAAGAAAAAAATACCTTGATTATGGCCGGGGCTCCTAGAGCAATTAATACACATCCAGTTGTCGGGCAGGAGCTTGGACAAGGAGTGATAAGAATTATAATATTAATTATTATTTATATTACAGTAATTTGCCAAGAGGTACCATCTGAAATCGAGTTAAAGTGTTTCAAATCACTTAATTAGTTATTAATACCTTGTCATCCAGGGTTGTGAACTCTTGTCAAGACTATCTACTCTCCATATAACAAACCTTATGATTGTAATATTTTCATAAATCACAGACAACTTCTCAACATATAAACATTTATTAATCACAACAAGTTAAAACCTTCTAACACAATAAAGCTAAAAGAGCGCTACGCTCACTAAGCTAAGGATGAATGTATATACACTTAGCTTAGTAGAGAAAGAAAGAAAGAAAAGTAGCATGATTTTAGTGTGTGTGTGTGTGTGTTAGGGGGTGAGAGAGCTATGAGAAGATCAGTGTGGAACCATGTGGCTGCGATAACTTTTGGCCCGATTAGAATTTGAGATCCAGAGTACGACGGTTCTGATGGGTTCTTGGTCGGTGGTCCTTCTCTTGTGGCAGAGCAAACTGCGAGAGGAGTCTGAAGCAGCTAAGCTTGGTTCTGGACCACTGGAGGGTGTCCGAAAGGGTCCTTTTCTGGTCCTGGTTCTGGCCTGTGCTAGGCCGGATGGTTCTGTTTCTTGTTCAGAGGGTTTCACAGCTCGTTCAGTCAGCAGATTTCCACTGGTTCTGACTTGTGTTAGGCCTCACTGGCCTTTGTTCAGTGCGTGCAGGCTTGGTTCTTGTAGTTCAGTGTTCAGCTCCTTCAGGCTTGGTTCTTGGTTCAGTGATCAGCATCTTGGGTTGGAACAGGAGGTTTTATCTCTGGGATGCGCAACTTATTTAAAAGGTCTAATGAAAGAAAAGACTTTGAGGTTACAAAGAAAATAAAGGTTGACAAACGAGAATAAACGTACACTGCAGTGGGGCCAGAGCGCCAGCACCACCGAAATCCCATGATTAGAATTTTGTGCTTCGGTTTTATTGTGGTCTAAGCGATTCTAGTGGTCTATGGAATCACAGGAGTGCCAAAATTAAAAGGAAATGCATGTGGAAATATAAAGCGAATCAATAATACAAATTTGTAAATAAAAAGAGAATCAATAATAAAACTGTGGAAATATAAAGAGAATCAATATTGAAAAAATTTACAAATGTGATATATTCTTTTTTCATTTTTGTCATTGCCTTTTCTGTTTTGTCTTTATTTTTTCCATTTGCGTTTTGACATTGCTTTTACTTCATGACTCAAGCGGTCGGTAAAAGCAATGTCAAAGTAATGACGACACTGTGTGTTGATGCACTGATGCATATTCTGCTTGCTTTTAAAATGTAATCCCCGAAATAATCCCCATTTTTACAAAAAAAAACCCAAAAGAAAAACCTGTAATCTGATTACACGTTTTTTAATATACTATCACAGATTACAGTTACATGTTTTTTGTATACTGATTACGTAACACTGTGACTTGTAATCCGTTATTCCCCGAGCCTGCTAATACATAGCGATGGGAAGCAGGTATTGTGTGAACAGGTATCAACTAATCAGCCTGGACAGAATGACCTGCAAGAGCTGTGGGTGGGTCATCACTTTGACATTGCTTTTACCGATCGCTTGAGTCATGAAGTAAAAGCAATGTCAAAATGCAAATGGAAAAGACAAAGAAAAACAGGAAAAGCAATGACAAAAATGTAAAAAACAAAGACAAAACAGAAAAAGTAATGGCAAAATGGAAAAAGCAAAAGCAAAATGGAAAAAGAATACACTACATTTGTATATTTTTTCATTACTGATTCTCTCTATATTTCCACATTTTTATTATTGATTCTCTTTTTATTTACAAATTGGTATTATTGATTCACTTTATATTTCCACATGCATTTCCTTTTAATTTTGGCACTCCTGTGATTCCATAGTGGTTGAAGTGTTTTTGGGAGCCAATTAGATTGCTTAGGTTGTTGAGTTGGGGGTGTTGAGTTACAGTATATAGGTGTGACTTTGTGTTTGAATGACAAACCTCTTTGTGAAAAGAAATCTAGTATAAATCAGAACGCAGTAAAATTATCACTTTCAAAGCAGAATCACAGCAAAGATCATAATTTCCCAAACAGTTGGATACTAAACATGATATACTTTATGTAAAGTTAAATGAGAGATATTCCTTAAAAACCCTTAACTGTAAAAACGGTGGCTGGGAAGTGTCAGGTGAATGCATTTACAGAAACCGGTATTACAGTCGGACAGTCGGACGGGTATTATGATATGATTGCCTGATATGAAAAATATAAGAGTATCCTAATCAACTTTCACTTACTTTCATACGCGTTTCGATGTCTTTTTCTTGTTCTTCTCTTTTCTGGTGGGTTAAAAACATCCGCCAGAAACGTGTCCGTCTGTATGTCCGGTCTGTCGGAAACACTTCCGTTGTGGCCATTTTGCATTCGTGTTGTGACCTTTTTGCATTTGTGTTCATTTCTTTAAATGCATTCACCTGACACTTCCCGGCCACCGGGTTTCCGCAACGGAAACACAATAGTGAATCTCAATCTATTTTTTTATTTTAAAAATGTATTTTAAATATGCCTATAGGCATACATGTCAAGTTTTGGATTTTCTGGCGCCCACTATGAGCCGTCCTGCCCGCTCAACCAAGATCCCCTTATATTTTAAGATAGGTGTACAAGAAATCTAAAATACCCACTTGTCAACCACTTACTAAATACAGTTATGTGATCAGAATCTGGTAGGTCGACCTTTATTAACATTGAAATGCTGTGAATATTCCTACTAGGGCTGGGCAATATGGACCAAAACTCATATCTCAATATATTTTCTCAAAATGGTGATATACGATATAAATCTAGATAATTTGATCAAATAAAGTCTGACCAGAAGAACAATTCTGGGTTAAATTTATTAACTCATTCATTGCCAGCCATTTTCAGATTTTCTACCCCCCTCAATGCCAGCTGTTTTTGAGCATTTTGACTGATTTTAGACCCACAGAATATTTTCTATTATGACTATCTGAAATCACCAGATTCTGAAAGACTGAAGCCTCTACTTTCATAAAAAAAATAAAAATAAAAAAAACCCATTTGTTTCAGCTCGTTTCGTTATTTTGTAATCAGCTGTTGAATAGAGCAAGTTTTACACAAATCTTCAGTTTCAGAGCAAAAAGCTGAGAAAAAAATCCTTTTTGTAAAAAAAAACCCTGTCAGTGACTTTAAAGCTATTTTTTACTTTAGTGACAACTCTAACATCTGAACATTGTTTCCTTATATAAAACATTAAAAAAAAAAAACAGGGACTGGGCTTTTGATGGCAAAACTATTATTGTTTTGCTATCTGGGTCAGAGTTGAATAGATTTCTTACTATATTTTGGCGTTCCTCCAACTTTCTCTCCTGTCATTCTGCACACACAACTTCCTCTTCCTCCCGGACATACAGAGAGTCACTGCGTTCCCTGTTTTTTTATGGTTTTATCTCACAATCTCCACACTATCCATGAGTTCCACACATGCTCTGGTTGAGTGTGCGCTGCTGGGAACGTGATGACCCGTTTCGTCCGGTTAGTTGATGGTTTTATCTCACGATCACAACATTATCAATAACCCACTCAGGTCCACACATGTTTTGTGTTTGTACGTGGAGCTGTGAGCTGCTTGATACGTCACAATATCACTCTGTAGCTCCATAATCTCCCTTTTTCCTGCTTCCTCCCGCTTTGCTGGGTAGCATCAGTGGCTAATCTCTCATCTAAATGGGCACTGCTACCATCTTCAGGGCACAGTTGGTCACTACAACACCCCACAGCTTAGATATTGATGAGGGACCTTCGCCAGGGTGTTTTCTCGTAATCCCCGTGAAAAAATGCAAATGACGAGTTATCTCGTCAATGGCACTGAGCGTTTTGATTTAAAATGATGAGTTATCTCGTCAATGGCACTGAGCGTTTTGATTTAAAATTACGAGTTATCTCGTCAATGGCACTGAGTGAGTTAACAAACAGCTGATCGATATGTGCACTCAGAAATCCATCTAAATGAGCTTTACATGCTGTTCTGAGAAGTAAAATCAGTGACTCCTTAAACTAGTATTTTGTTTCCTATGATACATGAAATATTATAGTTTTCTATATCGCCAAAATAAAAAACTCGATACATCTTGAATCTCGATATATCACCCAGCTCTAATTCCTAAATTATAAAACAGCCTAAATAAAAACATAAATGGGTAGATGAAGTTGTGATGTGTTTATTTAATATACTTACAGTTTATATACAAGTCAACACATTTATTATTTACTGTTAATTTCACGTTGCTTGTCTTTCAGTTAGACATTAACATTTTATTTTCATTATATATTTTCTGATAATTTCTTATGCTCTCTCATGTGGTTCTCTGGTATTCACTAATGACTTATTAGACACATTTGTTGCAGAATTTACATTCTTTAACACTTTTTTAAAGCAGTGTATATTTATGGAGCTTGTGATTGGCTGATTTTTCATGGTGACTTATGTCATTCCTTCCGCTGTGGTACACGCTAAAATCTCAGTTATTAATCTAACAGAACGTGTAACTGTATCACATCCTGCTGCTCTATAGAAAGATAAACTCTCTGTCACATTTCACAACGTATTTAAACGAGTTCTTTGTTTTTTTTTCGCCGGCATCATCTCTGTTCTGAGTTGTTTCCGGGTTTGTTTGCCGCTGTCGACACTAATCTCGTGAGAACTGACACTCAGGCCATTTCAGGTGGCAATTCTCGCGAGGCTAGTGACGGCGTTCAGTTTAGTAAGACATCTTTTAATTATTATTACATTAAAATATGGGATAATTACGAGAAAATACTAATACGGGAAGATGGCGGGAAAATACGGGAGTTTCCCTGCTAGGAGTTCTCATTGATGAAAAATTTAAGTGGAAGTCGCACATAGCTTACGTAAGAAATAAAATTTGTAAAAACATTGCCGTTTTAAGTAAAGTAAAGTTTCTGTTGAATTACAAGGCAATGAGAATTCTATATTGCTCCTTTATTTTGCCATATTTAATGTATTGTTCCGAGATATGGGGTAATTCTTATATTACTAATTTAACGCCCTTATTTCTTTTGCAAAAAAGGGCTGTAAGAATAATTAATGGAGTTGCTCCAAGAGAGCATACCACAGGACTGTTTCTGAGGTCAGGACTACTCAAACTGATGGACTTGGTTTCTTTACAAACTTTATTAGTTGTTCATAAAGCAAAACACTGTCTGTTACCGCATGGACTTCAAACCCTTTTTACTGTAAACAGTGAGACAAGCAGAAGAAATAATGACTTAAAACAACCTTTTGCAGGAAATACCCTCAAAAAAATGTGTGTCTCAGTATCTGGTGTGATACAATGGAACTCTCTAGAAAATGATCTAAAATGTTGTTCAAATATTCTTCAATTCAAATACAAGTATAAACAGCACATACTTAACTTGTATAAAGATGAATGTGAAAATTGTTAAATTTACAACAACTGTTGTTTTAGCAAAATCATTTATAATAATTGAGAAATAAAATTAAAAAAATAATAAAAAAAGTGAAAATTGTTAAAATCGAAAGTTGATTACATCTGTTCTGGGCTATTGTTATCTTTTGGCATCGTTGAGGCCATCTAATTTGTAACGTTTTTGTTAAGAATGGGGGAGGAGTTTAGAAGATTTTTTCTTCATCCTACTCCTGTTCTTCTTTTCATGGAATGTATTATTGTTGTGTTTTCTGGATTGTTGTACCAATTTATGTTGCGTTACCATGAAAAAAGAATAAATAAAATGAAATGAAAACGGGATACTTGACAGGTATGCTATAGACTCATAGGTTTTTTGTCCCCCTCTCAAAAAAATATATTTCACAGCACCCCCTGATCAAAATTACTTCCAGTGGCCCTGGGACTCTCTTCTCCAGAGAACATCGGGCGACAGGGGGCACAGCCAGCCTGAGAGAACTCTCACATTGGCCATGCTCAAAAAGAAATCATAAAGACACGTCTCCAAATTATCTCCAAAAAACAATCTATATTCACAAACCTTTAAGAAACTTTCAGCAACTTCATTGGTGCTGAAAAATCCGGTTGGCTACCAGTTTGATCAACCCCAGTGGGTACCAAACTTTTTGGGCTCAAGTTCCCCCTTTTTATTATTTCTGATTCTAAGTACCTTCTTTGTCAACATTTTGCTCAGAATTCTTTGGAATAACACCTATAGAGCATAATGATGGACACATTTTAAGTGGAATGAAACATATTTAATACCTCCTGAATAGATGTATTTATATAATTAATGTTCCAATAAATATTATTTCCATCATCTTTATTGTGATTATAATTTTAACTAAAAATAACCATTATGAACCCCATATTTTTAATGCTTTTATTTTTTACATTTTCCTCTTTTCTTTCTTTTCCTTCTCTCTCTCTCTCTCTCTCTCTCTCTGCATCGCGTCCCCCTATACACGTACCCCCATTTGAGAAACAATAATTTAAGCTTCAACATGCAACTCTTTATTTCTCCTAAATTTCAGAGGAAGTCATCATGTTCCTATTTTACCAGCCACTTTTAACTAATAATAAAATATGTACCATAGTTTTTACAATTACCCACAGACATTTGTTTTCTGCTGAAAAAAGTGGTTTTGGTGTTTAGTTACCAGAGATACAGCGTTGACTTCGTCAAAGACTGAGATTGTAGAAGGTCGTTTGACATCATGGGAGTATTTCTGTTTTATATTGCGTGTAATATGTTGAATCAAAACACATTCCAAACCACTACATATTATTTCATTTTTTAAATGTATTTATTAAAGATTGTTATGATGTTGTTGTATACATGCTGCCATTGATTGACGATTAACTATTTCTTTGTAACTTTTTTCAGTGGAGTTCTTGCTGAGCAAGAGCCCAAAGCCCTCTTCGACCCCATGCCGATCATATGGCTGAAACCTGGTGAGTGGTACAACCCTTTGCCCGGGGCCATGTCCACTGAAGGAGCTCGACTTTTAAAAAGGAGATTCATTCCTAAAGTGCATTCTAAATCAGTGCTCATCTCATTTCACAGTTGAGAAGAACATCGTTGCTGAGGCTCAGAATGTCTATGAGTGTCCGCTCTATAAAACGAGTGAGAGGAAGGGAACACTCTCCACCACAGGTCACTCCACCAACTTCATCCTGTCCATGATGCTGCCCACCCAACAGCCCCCCAAACATTGGGTGAAGCGTGGTGTGGCCATGCTGTGCCAGCTTGATGATTAGATTTGATCTGTTGATTTCTTTTATTAAACATATTTGAGTGTTGAGCTTCTGTGAAATTCATTTATGTATAGATTGAAAGAAATATTGTATTTTCCAGGCTATTGAATGCACCGCTGTAGTGGCCGCATTCCAATAATTTAGCAATTTTCCAAGAAAAATCCACTTAAAGGCCGATTACATAGGCCACACTCTACTGGCTGATGAGGGTGCCCTTCAAGCCACTCGGCCAATCAGAACGAGCAGATAGGTGGGCTGCTGTACTCCTGTTATGTTTAGCAGAGATTCCAATGTATTTTGATGAGTTTCAATTTTCACATTAATTCAGCTCCTTACTGCTCAACGTCTGCATATCAGACCATTAACAGCTTTTTATGGTCAGTTTTTATGGGATCCAGACTGATACATTGCTCCCCCATCAGTTCTTCTTACCTTGTACTACAGTATATCAGCCTCAGGAGCAATGTCAGTCAAACTCTGACAGACCTTAAACTGCTGTTCAACTATTTTCATTCTATGTCCATTGTGCAAGACAAACAGGATCAGATTTTCAATTTTATGCCAATCTTCTTAAAAACCTTTCTTCATTGACAATAAAGATCATTAACACTAAACAAAATGCCTACACAGAAAGAAAGTAATAATAAACAGCCTAAAAATTGAAAGAGCATTCATTTATTAGACTGCATTAGATATGCGACCGGGAACAAAATGTAACGTGGAACTAAAGTGCAAAAATAATGATTTATGTTGACATGTGAAGTGGATCAGAACAGTAAACTTACTGACCTCAATAACTCATATACTGTCTACTATATACTATAAGTATGATTACCTACAAGGACAAAAACCTGAAGCACACTGAGGCTAAATATCTCTGTTGATTCTCCACTTCGGAAGTTCTGAAAGCATTTGAAGTGAGAAAGTGACCAAGTAGAATATCAACATGTGCTCATTTGACCATTAAACTCGCGGAAACACATTTTATCCCAACATTTTGAGATTTTTGGAGACCCTCCATCATGCTACTGACCAAACTTCCAATTAACTTCAAAACAAGGGCCCTATTTACAAAAGCCTTAAAAAACTAATGGAAGATAGGAGAAAATGCTTTTTTTAAATGGGATGTTTGATTTTTAGCTTGAAGCTGGTCCCAGGACGACTTTACGTTCCGCATGCAATGCATCATGGAATGGTTGAGTATCATGATTAGTGTGTCCACTGTGCACACTTAAAAAAATTATTAAACGTGAACGCACTACATACTCATTTAGACTTCAAACTTAGTATGAGTAGTACGTATGACTGATTTTTGATTTATTATGAAATATATTACTTGTTCCCTCTTAGTTCAATAAATTTCAAAAATGTGTTATTTGTCAGGATTATTCGGGGGCAATGGACGCAGGCGGAGCTTGAAAGTTCCTTCTTGTGGGAATACTCAAAAAAGTTTGAGAACCACTGCATTAGAGGATGGAGACCTGAAACGTCAGAATAGAGGTTTAATAAAAGTTTAAATGTCAATAAAAACACAGCGTTTACAAGATGTACATGTTTATTTTACAGATTATTAACATAAGTATATGAATGATTATAAATTAGGCAGTTTCACAATTATTCACAGTTATTTTGACTCATTGGTATCACACAAAATGGACATTTTAGACACAGATGTATGGTATATACACATTCTGAGTGTTTTAGATGTTCATGTGAATTTGGGATTTATAGGGGTTTTCTAATGCTCTGAGGAAGAGGAGGAAGAATGGAAAGTTAAAGTAATGAAATTGATAAAACTATACCAAAATTAAAATCATGGACTATGAAGCTAGAATTTTCGATTGAGCGAATTTGTTAAGTTATAAACCACCTTTCTGCCAGAATTGCGTGTGTGCACTTTTACCCTTTCTCAAACAGACGCTTTCACGACAGCTCCGTTGTGTAACCAGCAGAAGTGAGAAGCCTTTCCTGCTGCGTTTCACTGGAGTTGTTCATCTTACTTTACGAGCTCACTGGATGTTGTCATCGGAGGGTGTTGTAGGTTTTATTTTTTATTTCTTACTTTCCAATCTTGATGTTGAAAAAGATGTCTCTGATCTAGGGTGTCAGGTTACATCCCTCTAATCGCTGTGGAATGTGTCTGTTCTTTGGGGAGGATGGGCCTGCAGGTTGCTTGCAGCTGCTGCAGGATTTGAAGAAATGTTCCTTGGTCCTTTTTCCGGTGTCTGTTTTTGAGTCATAAAAGAGTGATAAAATTCCAAATGTGCGACTGTTTTTACCGCTTTTTGGACATCGGCCAGGGTCTCCTCTAGTAGTAAAAGAATTGACACAGTTAAGCAGTCCCTCTTTCAAACTAAAGAAAACGTTTGAAACATCAGAACAAACTCATGATTAGAGGCTATTTTGTGATCAAAGCCTCAGTGTCTGTGTCTTTCTTATGTAATGGGGGAAGATGCTTCCCAGGCTGGTGAGATAAGCCAGAGAGATTGGGATTGCCTTGTATCTTAAGAGCTCTTAGGTGTTTTTGGCCCTGGTCCATCTGATGGAGACAACTAGGTATGTTGGCTCACCAGGGTGCTGTTCTTGAAAGGGAGAAAATGTTAGTTTATGTTTTATTCAGTGCTATGAGGGCAAAGAAGAAGGAAAAAATGTAGATGTGATTTATTTCCTTGTCATCTGTAGGCCGTTTCATTTAAGCGATCGGAGGAACAGAGTAGAGCCGAGGCCACGTTTCCAGGTGCAGACCAAAGTGTATTTATTAATTGTCTTTGATCCACTCCAGAGTCTGGTTGCGTGGTTACGGCTGGATAAATTAACTGTGGTGGGGTTCAAGCTGGTGAGTTCTTGGACTGATGATTAGCGTAAGTTTCTCTGCCTCTTTGGGAGGTTCCTCCTAGTGATGCAGTCCATCTTTTACAGTATGGAACACGGGTTTACGTCTAATCTGTTCAACAGCTCTTGGATGAGCTCAGCAATCTCCTTCTCATGTTCGCTCTGCAGCATTTCTTTTGAATTCAGGTCCTTCTCAGATTGCATCTCCCGCTCCTGACGTTTGACAAGCTTGCGGACTTTCTTGATGTTTTCTCTTCTCTTGGTGACACATTGCACTACCTTTTGGATTTCCTCAGCTTGTTTTTTCTTCCTTGTCTTTTCGTTGAGCGTACACAACACCTTCATCAGGTTGAATTCAGCTTCCTTGTGTTTATTCAACGTCTCCTGCTCCTTTAGCACATGGTAGTACTTCTCCTTGAATCCGTTTAATTCCTCCGCCTGTTTCCGAGCTTTCTCTTCGTGTGAGTCCTTCATCTTTCGCACGAACATCAAGTGTTTTTCCTCCAATTCTTTCCTTTTACTTTCCTCCTTTTGTCTAAGTCGTTGTTCCTCTTCCTTGGTTTCTCTTCCTAGTTTTTCCTTCTCCAGTTTGTACTCATCCTTCAGTTTCTGAATCTCGTTGAACTTTTCCAGCATCCTCTGATGGTTTTCCTTGACCCTTTCTGCACGTTCTCTCTCACAGGCGGCCCGAGCCTCCCTTGTGTCTGCTCTCACCTTCTCTAGCTCCTTCTCCAAAGTCTCCTTCATATTGACATCTTGTTTCAATTCTGCCTGTAGTTTTTCAGTTTTTTCATAACGCTTCAGGCTTTCCAGCTTCTCATGGGCGTTCTTCTTCTCTTCCTCGTCCGTGATCCTTATTTCTTGCTCATGCTTTATCTCCAGCTGAATGATGATGTCTTCCTTCTCCTTCAGCTGTTTCTCCCTCAGGTTTATCTCCTTGTCGATTTCTCCTCTTTGTTCTTCAATTTTTTTTGTCATCTTTTGGATATCGGCCTTGTACTTCCTCTCTAGCTCATGCGTCTCCCTCTCCATCTCCTTCTCCTTCGCCTTCAGAATCCTCTCTGCCTCTTTCCGGATGGCTGCTTCAGCCTCTTGCAGCATCTCATTGGTGAAGCACTCTCCTCCATTCGCCCTCACCATGGCGTCTATCTTCTTAATCAGCTCCCTGACTTGGGCACGATTATTGTCCTTGTTTTCAAACACATGGAATCTTTCTCCACAGTCTGAGATCAGCTTCTTGAAGGAGTCCGTACTCTCCTGGATGTAGTGTTCAATGGAATGCTCCAGAGTGTCTCCTTTACTGAAGAGGACAATGGTGAACTTGTCAGCGTTCTTCCCAAATCCTTTCTTGAGAAGTTTCAGGGTCTCCTCATCCTCTGGTGTGAATCTTCCGATGGGTAACACCAGCAGGAAGACGTGCGGGCCGGGAGCTAACATGCTGATGCACTTCACTAGCTCTTCGTAAACCTGCTCGTGGGAAAAATTTCTGTCAAACAGACCAGGCGTGTCCACTACGATGACTGAACGCCCGTCTACCTCGCCCTGACCCTTCTCACAACGCTTGGTCACTGGTTCAGTGCAAGTCTTGGCCTTAAAGACTGGTTTTCCCAGGATGGTGTTTCCTGAGGAGCTTTTTCCATTTCCTGTCTTCCCAAGCAAGACGATCCGGAGACAGTCAGGACTTTCAATTTCTTCCTCACCTGTGAAATTACAGGACAAAAAGTTTTGTTTTTTTTATGAGAATCAATTTGTATTTTTTCTCAAACGTCAATCAGAAGATGTTTGAATATCAGTACTGGACGTGAAGGCCACCTGACCTAAACACATTCACAAATGCAGACCTATATGTTAATTTTGATTTTATTATATTGAAATTAGGGCTGTCAAAAATGACGCCTTATTAACACGTTAACGCAAATTCCCTTTTCCCCACACTCCGTGTCAGAAGGGGGTAATGCCGCAAATGGTGGAGGTCGACCACTGATAAAGACCACAAAGAAGAACATCTGGGCGGCCCCGTGTGTGGTTGGCAATTCAGGTAGCAACATGTTTGTGGATAAAGGTAGAGCAGCGTGGAGCTATGAGCATGGAAAAAGGGCTTTTGGATGAAAAGTTCTGCTTCAAAGTCCTGCTAGATGGTTCACATGACAAAACAAAAGTAATATGCGTGCATCAAATGACTGCACGTACACAGACTATGTTGAATACAATATGAGAGCTGTTAATGGCACAATTTCTTTGTTTTATTTTTTGTAACACTGTTGAGCCTACTTTTGTAGTAAGGGATGATTTTGTGTTTTGTGGCATGTTTTAATTCTTCCCATCTGAGCTGGTTAGGCACAATCATGTGTGCTATTTGCTTTGAGGTGGTACGTTTAGATGACAAATTGAAAATGTCTCTGCTGTGATGCAGAATGATCAATTTATTTTAAGCTCTTTGAAAACTGGATGTTTAATAATTGTTGAGTTGGACATTACATTGTCCATTTTGAATTCATGTTAATGTTCCCATTTGATCATTCCTATTGGGCTGAGTTTTAAATGTTGCAATAATAAATATTTTTGCATAATGTAAGCATGTCCACTCCTATGTTTATAAGAGCATTAAAAAGTCAAAAAAATATCCTTTTAATGTACAATCAGAACAGATTATACGCGATTAATTAGCGAATAAGCATGAGTTAATTATGGAAGTCGTGCATTTAAAAAAATCAATCGTTTGACACCCCTAATTGAAATACATTTTCAAAATAGTGCATCATTTTACAGAGCTTTTCTCTTGATTGTACTGCTTCAGGGGTTTGATGTATTACAGGTATATAAAGGAGCATCAAATATTGCTCCGAGTAAGCCCATCTGTCCTTTGTCAGCTAAGATCAACAACAATGAGCCTGTTGCTTTAATCCAATTTTGGACAAAATCTCACCATGGCCTGCATCATCATTATATGTTAAGGTTTCATTTATTCAGACAACTTTTTTCAGGAAATCTACTTGGATCTCATGACATGTTTCGACTGTCAACTGCCAGTCTTCCTCACAGGCATCTGCTGGTTGCTTTGATGTGTCCCTATGAGCCCAATGTTCTCTGGAGAAGAGACTCTCTTCTCCAGAGAACATTGGGCGACAGGGGGCGTGGCCAGCCTGACAGAATTGTCAAGTTGCCACACCCAGAAAGAACTGATGTGCTGATCCAAAAATTCCCAACTACGGATCAGAAGCAAAAATTAGGCTTCACAGTCTGTCATGATGATAATTATGTATCAGTATGATAGTTATTTCCACAAGACAACAGACTCAGAGAAATGACCCTCTCACCTGGAAAAATACACAACATGTTTGGAAGGAATATGAAACAACTGCTGCACAGACTGCCAGAAAAAACTCTGAAAGATGTGGAGGAGAAGTTTGCTAGTAGCGATGTCACATCCCATTAAATTGTCTAAATTAATTAAATAAAAATATAATTTTCCAATCCATGATTATGGTGAATCTCGAAGCATAAACTCTGAAAAATCATGAAACATGTCCTAAATGAATGACATTAAACAGTGAATGTACTTTGCGAATTGTGGGTAACCCCTTTAAGACATTAGCGTCAAATCTACTGTCATGTGATTTAAACATGGCGGAGCAGCTTGTTGTGACGGCATTGGGAAAGCCTACAATCAGGTTGCAGCAGATGACGATCAGTGTTAAACTGAACCAGATTGAAGCGAGTGCTGTGCATAAACAAGTCACTTTAAATCAAACATTTGATGGTGAGCTACCCAGAACCTGGATTTGAAAATTGATTCTGTGGTGGGTGGTTAGCATAGTAGGGAGAGGCTGTGTGGGATGTGATTCAGGGAGGTACTGTTGCTGATTAATCACAGGTGTAGCGCATTGTGATTAATCACAACTGCTTTATATCTTGCAGGGAAGCTGCTGGAGAGAGAAGAGTGACAACCTGCAGGAGCAGGCTGCACCCAAAGTACACAGCATGCGTGTCAAAAAAATAAAATAAAAAAGCCTTCAGGGTCTTCGCTCCTCATCAAGAGACCTGTTACAGATTTGCTTCAGAATGGTTTTATTTGCTTAGTACCAGTGATGTGCCGTGACCACTGGGTTGGGTTGGCACGTTGCAAATCAAGTGTTAATTCAATTCAAATCAATTTTATTTGTATAAAGCAATTTCCAAAAAAGTCATCTCAATGCGCTTATCAAAATATAAAATTCATAATAAGAAAGAAAAAACCCAACAAGCATTTAGTCATCTAACAAAATCACCATCATAAACACCATTAAAGAAACACAAACATATTATTTTATATAGCCTCCATACTCTCCCAACAAGATATATCTCATGACACGGCAGCGAATCCAAAAACAGAAAATGATGACTCAGAACAGCCTCAGTGAGGAGCATCCACAAACCCAATCCTACCTTTCACTGTAGAAAATACCAACAATTTTCTGACCTTACCTTTGCTGAAGCTCTGGTAACTCAGGTGTTGGTCTGCCATCTTTTAAGAGCTGTCGTTTTTCCTCAAAAGAAAATTTCTCTATCATTTCTGGCACTGTCTTCCTGACTGTAGCGTTATCCCGCCCACTAGCTAGAGAACGTAGCAGCAGCGGTCACGTGATATCTATTCACTAATGTGCTGTGAACTTACGTATAGCATTTAGCATAGCGTGGTTACGTGCAAAGGCAGCTCTCTACGCAATTTTTGTGTCTGGAGGTTCTGGTCTTGATGGACTGAAACCTCCTTCCAGAGGGGAGAGATTAAAACAGCTTGTGTCCGGGGGGGGACGGGTCGGCCACAGTCTTCCCTGCATGCCTCAAAGTCCTGGAAGATTACAGGTCCTGATCCACTCCACCAGTGTGGTAGGAGACTTCACAGCCCATGCCCAAATTACACACATAAACTGGACTACGTTATGGGAGATATACAGCCAACACTTTTTTGTGTATGTATCTAATAATTTCATGGTCATGACCAAATAATGTACATCTCACTCAAGGTTGCACTAAACACTGTATAATATATTTCACTTGCATACACCTGTTTTGTCTTGTGTGATTAATGCTGGTCCTCAACCTCCAGAAATGAACTTCTCAGAGCTTCTGATTCTCGTCCGGGATAATAACACTTTTCCAACTACATTATTATTGTAGCTGTAATTTGGGGTGAGCAGTGTTACATTAGTGGTGAGTTAGCTCGGAGGTTGTTGGACGAGAGGAGTCCAGCTGCAGCTCCTCGACACTCAGCTCCTCCATGCTTAGCTCCGGAAGCTAACCCTCCATATATGGGCTCCTGCACAGCAGCTCTTCTCCTAAAGGTGGCAGTAATGTAACATTTTGGGTGCCAAATGCCATTAACAATCAAAGAAGAAGAAGCTACTCTTCTTCTATCGTCGGATCCGCTGCATTTCTGAGAACATGGTAGGTTAAGAGATTTTTACGAGAATAGATCCATAAAATTATTAATCCTTGACACTTGCAGTGTTCAGACTGACTATTACTCAGTCCTACATTGTGGCTGTAGTGGCCTTAGGTCATTGATTCCCACCGCTGTACGACTGTACAATAAAACAGTCTGGGGCATTCTACTAAATATGTAAATATATCTCCTTGCCCCCGCCTGTAATTATGTATATATTCTGTATCCTATATACCTTTTATATTATTTTTTATTTATATTTTTCTAAGTATATTTCATTTTATATATATATATATAGCTTCTGTTATTTTATTGCTTATGTATCTTCATTGCACTAGTTTTCAGGTGTTTTTGGGGTTTTCTGTGTGTTGCCTTCTTTTGTCTTTTTTACTGTACTTTATCTGATGTGAGCTGCCATGACGGTGGATCAATAAATCTATCTATCTATCTATCTATCTATCTATCTATCTACTGTATCTCTCTACTGTATCTCTCTATCTACTCTTAATTTCTTCAGATAATCTGTCAATGTAAAATACAATAATTACATTAGCACAAAGCATTTTTTATATTTATAAGGCCAAGCTAACGTGGCTCCCTAATGGGGCCCCACTACTACCAGTCCCTGCATCAACGTGCTGATGTTATCAAACACACACAGATAAAATGAAGCGGACATATCCCTCGGGGCTCATGAAAAGAAGAAAAAAACAAGAAGAGGATGAAAAGAAAAAACGTGACAGTAGTAAGTGTGAACGTGTAAGCTATGTGTGTTACATTATAAAAAAGTTTGTCCCAGTTAGTCCCAGGCACTTTGTCCCAAACTCCCAGTCATCCACCCAGCACCAGAAAAGTTCACTGCACATTTAAGTCTGTGTAAAGTGAATTCAGCCATTTTATTCTAAACACATTCATAAAGTGTGTTTATATGTACTGTATATATTAATCATTCAAATTTGACAGTGTGGTTAACAACAAACTTCTGTGTTATAACAAACTTAGAGCACATTTATTCTGACTTTACACCAATTTTAACAGCTTTCTGTTAAGAAGTATTCCAGCTTTGCTTACACATCATAAGTCTTGTTGCCAATGGCTGTGTACATACTGTACATTCATAGTCACACAATAAGTCAGTCCTTTGCTGCCAATGATATTTTATCCCAGAATGAAGCGTTTGTTGTCCAATGGTAAAACTGATACATCCATAGATGTTCCGCTATAGCCTAAATGTTACATTAAATAAAATGATAACATGAGGCATTAAAGTTGTTACTGCAAATTAATGTTCATTAATTATTCCATACATATCTCATATGTTTCGTGTTTGTGTAGCATGCACATTTCTTTTCTTTACTTTACTTTATGCAAGCCAACCAAATACATTGTGCTCTTTTCTTTTTTCTTCCTCGAGGTGCTTTGTTGAAGTTTTTTGGACCACCACTACAACAACAACATCAACAGCAACAGCAGCATTCCTCTCTACATGAAAGTAGGAACTTATTTAGTTTAACTTTTTAAAATATATCATGGGAGCTATCTGATTTAATATGACCACACAAATATTGGTCTTAAACAATTGCTTCTTATATGATTTTCTTTCTAGCAATATCAACCTCAGATCATGAGGGGGGTCTTGAAGAAGAAGACATGATGGCACCTTCATGCAGCAGCAGCATGGCAGCACAGCAGTCCATCACCACCTCCTCACCACCCACATGACACCACATCACCAGAACAGATGGTACTCAAATAATAGCAAATCAAATAATATCAGATGATCCTGCGCTGTGGCCAAAAGCTATCAATGACAATGCTTTGTGTCAAATTGTGAGAAAAGAACAACTCCAAATAACAGACATGGACATCCCCAAAGTTCAGAAAATCCATCTCGGGAGATTCACCAAAGAAAATTACAAAATGACAATGAGACATGGTTAGAAAATTCAACGAGAAATGGTTAGTGTACTCTTGCTTTCCACTTCAATTCCTTGTTTTTTTGTTGTTGCTTTGCTCGGTAGCCTTTTTATCATACTTAAAATTTTACACATTTCAGTTGTGTTTGTTTTTCTGGCATTTACTGTATATATTGTGTGTAAAGTTTGCATTTAGTTTAGCTAGCTATGTTATTTATTTTATATGTCAATTATTTAATTTAAGTATTTCTTAAGTATTTCTTCTTCATCCTGGACTACATTCATCATCATTCTGGGGCCGGGAGGCCCCATATTCCTTCTTGCCTAGGGCCCCCAGGGGGGTCTAGAAACCAGGGGGTCTAGAAACACCCCTTTTACCTAAGGGTAAAAAAAGGGGATGGGAGCAGGGAGGAGAGACTCAAGGTACTGTAGGAAATAGAAAGGGTGGGGAAGAATAGATTATTTTACAGTGAGAGTGAGATGTGAAGTTGTAGAAGATATTGTGCTTCTTATGTTGTGTAATCAAGCCAGTCTGGTGACAAGTGTGAAGCTTAGCTATAGTGGTGGTGGCTGTGGACAGAGAGAAGGAGTGAGTGGGATTAACGTGTCTAAAGTTAAGCCCAGTATGAGTTTTATCCCACATCCCAAGGCGTGCCAGTGCATCGTAGACCAGTTTTTGTGCAAAAACCGCTACTGCAAACCCAGTAACCGCCCTAGGCCTGGAGATGTAGCCAGGCCAGCAGAAAGAGTGGGGGCCAAGGAGCCCCAGGCCACCCCCCACGGCTGAGCAGCCCCCCAGATGCCCCCAAGATCCCAGGTCGAGAAGCAGCCACCGCCCCCCACACACACATCTGAGAAAGCCCCAAGGAGCCGAGCACCCAGCGCATCCCGCCACCTACCCCAACCCCAAGGCCCCCCGCCAGCATCCTGCCCCAATGGAGAGGCACTTCCCTATCCCCTGAGTGAATGTGTGTGTTTAGTGAATGTAGGAAGTGCTATTAAAAAAAGGCGGATGTAGGGGAGCGGTGTTTCCCATCCAACCTATGTGTATATATGTGTATGTGATGTAATAGCTCCGGAGGGTAGAAGTGGTGGTCTCACCCTCCGTGGGTTGGTGTGTTGAAGTGTAATTAAAATTGGAGGGATTGGGTTTGTCAGTGTGATGAGCCAGACCAGCTGGGAGTGAGTGAAGTGAAGTGTCCATTTAGGAGGCCTTTCTGGTATAAGCCCGGTCCGTCCGCATGGCGGGCCACCGGAGAGGGTAGAGTGCGTAGACGGGCACGCTGCACTGCGGGCCCCAGGGACGTGCCGAGCAGCACAGCCAGAGACACACCCAGCGGCACCCCCCGAACCATGCCGGCCACATGGAGCACGACGGGACCCCCCACCCCCCAGGCACAGCCAGGCACCAGCCACATCCCCCAGCGGTCCATGAGGCGACCCCCGCCACCCGCCGGCCCAGAGTGGCTCGCCCTGCCAAAGCAGGGGGCGGTCGAGCAGGCGAGAGTCCAGCGCCCACACCAGGACCAGCAGAGGCCTGCACGACACCACAACATACCACCCTCCACAGCGAGGCGGCCCCGGCCCTCCCGAGGAGAGAGGACGCCACCAACCCACCCACCCCGCCAGCCACGGACCGATAGGTATAGATATATATATATATATATATATAGATATATATATCTATATATATATAGAGAGAGATATATATATCCTACTATGATTCTATACATAATTGTGACAGTTATCATTAAACAGACTTAATGAAATATTAATACATTTTATATTTATTATATTATTTATGAATAAATTTTACCTTCATATGTTGTACTTAAAATTTCAAAGTATTCACAATGCTGTGAATCTTTAAACATTGAATGTATAACACATTTATCCCCGTTTTAAGGTTAAAACAAAGAGGTTGTGATAGGACTGAGTACAAATAAAATGATTGTGTCTCTAGAAGAAATCTAAACGATCAAAATCATTCACGGAATTGCTGATCAATTTATATGTTGTTGATGAGGTGCATTATACTTTGTTTTTTCAATGTAACACTGCTGAGGAATCCGGTTAACAATGGTATTAAATCGCACAGAAACCTTGTGGAAGGGCCTAGCCAACATGGCTATGCTATCGGTTTTATTTTGTATTTTTTTCTTCATTTCCTGATGTCACTTCTAGAGCTCAGCGCGCAGGAGTTCAGGGAGCAGGAGCTGAGCGTGGAGGTTCTGCAGCTAGACTCTCTTGAAATTTCTCAACTGGCACATGAAGCAGACTTTGACACCTGGCATTCCATTGTGGACTTGATGATGAAGGATCCTGCAGTTTCTGATTTGCAGTGTTCACAAAACATTTTTGAAAGTCTTCTAGGTAGCACGCCACTATTTTAACACTGCTCACCCCAAATTACAGCTACATATGTAAATGGAAAACTGTTATTATCCCAGACTAGAATCAGAAGCTCTGAGAAGTTCACTAATGGAGGTTGAGGACTAGCATATAATCACAAAAGACAAAACACTTGTATGCAATATATGATACAGTGTTTAGTGCAACCATGAGTGAGGTGTACATTATTTAGTAATGACCATGAAATTATTACATACACACACAACAGTCAGTCAATAACTCACAGTTATTCATCAATAATGAATAATCTCCCATCTTCTCATCTAGGAGAAGTGAAAGCGGATGAGGGTCTTTGAATCCAGAAGTCAAAGTTTCTTATTAAATTGGGGGCTGTATATCTCCCATAACGGAGTCCAGTTTCTGTGTGTAATTGGGGCAGGGACTGTGAAGTCTCCTACCGCACTGGTGGAGTGGATCAAAATTATGCTTCACCATGATAGGAAGATCTGACATCCGTCATCTCAACAAGCTGCCATCCCAATGCCATCCCAACAAGCTGCCATCCCAATGCCATCCCAACAAGCTGCTCCACCATGTTTAAATCACAAGACAGGCAACATTGCAACCTACAAGTTCTCGCGATATAGCACCAAAATAGTGCAAGATTTAAATAGAAGAGTTGACGCTGATATCTACCAGGGTTACATGTGGATCTACTTTGTGTATTGATTCTCACCTGTAAGGTTTTTATCCAGTGACTGAAGCTTTCCATGTAGCTCTCTGATTAAGTTCTCCTGTAGTAAGTTCTTCTCGATTTGGGCGTGAGCAAATGTCTTTATGGTGTAACCAGAATGTCCAAAATATCTCAGTTCAACCATCATATCCATCAGCTCAGGGATTTGGTTTTTGTCCTTCAGGTTAAACACATCAGATCTTTCTTCATAGCGCTTACAGAGCTGCTGGATTTTTTTGTGTGCCTTCAAACAGTTGAAGTGATCTGGAGGTATCAGCTCAGACTCCACAGAGAAGATAATCAGTGTTAATTTAAATATTCTAGGGCCAAAGATCTTCTGCAGCATCTCAATCTCTTGGTTGTCTTCAGAAGTCAGAGGACCTGCAGGTAAGACCAGTATGAAGGCATGGACACCCTGAGGCTCACATTGAGACACACACTGGAATGACTCCTTCATTACAATCTCCTGAGATTCCCCAAACAGAGCTGGCAGCTCCAGTACATACAGCTCTCTCTGAATGGAGAAGACTTGGGAGGCCAAGGTCTTTAACTTTCTGTTGCTCCCACACAGAATCAGATTCAGAGCTACATTCTTCTTTTCGTTCGAGCTGATCTTGCTCAGGCTCAGAGATCCATCCTTCTCTCTGATCACACTCTTGAGCTTTTCCATAAATGCTCCAACATCTTCTCCTATCACGTAGAGGCAGCGTCCTCCACACGAGGCCAGCAGACGGTCCACACTCAAGTTAGTCTGATCTTCTCCATCGACAGTAACGACCAGAGAGCGTTGGAAAGCTTCCTTACCAAACAAATCAAACATGAACTTCAGTCGATGTCTTTTCTTCTCTGTGAAGATAGAAGGTTTGACAAGGACCAACAGGAGGTTCGGCCCAGGATGGCAGAGGCAAACGCACGTCTTCAAACTCTGCTTCACATACTCTCTGTCCCTGCTGAAGATGTTGGAGAACCTCACAAATGTCAGAGTGGTTCCTTTCCACCGACCCAGCAGAACTGATATCTGCTCTATTAAAGTTTGATTCTCTGGAATTAAGTCTCGGTTCTGTGGAATTAGTTTACACAGGTTGATTTGGGATTGCTCGTTTCCCCCCAGCAGCAAGATCCTGAGTGGAGATCCTAAAACACACAAGATTGTATTAATATTGTCTATGAGCTGCTTAAACATGGATATTTCTGTTGATAATCATCAATCTGAACTTCAATGTCTGAAAATCGAAAACAAAATAATTTCTCCACCAAATTTTGCTTTAACTAGAAAAATAGGCACTTCAAAGCAAGGCAAATGTATTTTTATAGTGCATTTCACACACAATGCAACTCAATGTGCTTTACAGTATATAATCAAAAAGTGCAACAGAAGACATTCAACTGCTTAAAAATCAATAAGAACATTAAAATCATCAGCAAAAACATTTATAATCATCAATAAAAACATTTAAAATCAGCAAAAAACACATTACATCAACATACAACATGGCCAAAAATCTCCCTCACAGTTATACATAAGAGAAAAAGAATGTCTTTAACTTGCATTTAAAAATGTTCCCATGTGATGCTGACTCCAGCTCTGCTGGTAGTTTCTTCCACTTCTTTGCAGCATAACAACTAAATACAGCGTGACCATGTTTGATGTGAACTCTGGGCTCCACTATCTGACCTGTGTCTATAGATCTGCAAGACCTGCTGGGTTCATACCTGACTAACATCTCACTGATGTATTCTGGACCATAACCCATTCACAGATTTATACACCAGCAGCAGAACTTTAAAGTCTATTCTGAGGCTGACTGGGAGCCAGTGTAAAGACTGTGCTCTGACCTCTTAGTTCTTATTAAGACCCGAGCTGCAGCGTTCTGAACCAGCTGTAGCTGTTTTATGCTCTTTTGGGGGATTCCTGTCAGAAGACCATTACAATAGTCCAGTCTGCTGGAGATAAAAGCATGGACCAGTTTCTTCTGATATTTCAGAGTCTATAAACCTTTCACTCTGGAGATGTTCTTAAGGTGGTAGAAGCTGTTTTTGTGATAGATTGAATGTCAGATCTGAGTCCATCAGAACACCAAGGTTTCAGACTTGGTCTTTAGCTTTTAAAGATCGAGACTCAAAACACTCGCTGAAGGCAGTCCCCTTTAGTTACCAAATACAATCACTTCCATCTTGTCATGATTTAGTTAAAGGAAGTTTTCACTCATCCAGCAGTTTACTTTTTTCAGCAGTCACACAACACTTCTATGTAACCATAGTTGTGTGTTGTATGCGTAGCTATGATAATCAACATTTACAATTCTCTAAAATTTGTCCTAAAGGAAGCATATAAAGACTAAACAGAGGGGGTCCAAGAACAGAGCCCTGAGGAACCCCACAGGACATTGATAATCTGTCAGATTCAAAGTTTCCAATGCTTACAAATTAACTTCGCTCCTCCAAGTAGGATTTAACCATTGCATTACTTTTCCATTTATTCCAACCCACGTTTGTAATTTGTGCAACAAAATTTAAAATATGGATCGGGTAGTCCTTGTACTTCAGCTTGCCTCTCAATTTCCAAGCTTCCCGCAACACCAGCTTCCTTGTCTGAAATCTGTGGAAGTATATCACGACTGCTCTAGGCCTCTCACTGAGGTCTGGCTTAGCTGTTAGTGAGTGGTGGGCACGGTCCAGCTTCGGGGCTGACGTTAACCTGTGTCCACCAAAAACTTCAACCAGGTGTTCAGAGAAGAACATTGTTAGATGTGGACCCTCAATGTTTTCAGGGAGGCCAACAATTCTAATGTTGTTACGACGGCTTTTGCTTACAAATCTATTAGCTTAGCTTTCAGCTTAGCATTTTCCTCAGCTACGGACGTTAACTTGGTGTCAATGACCATCACATCCTGGCTGGTCGTGTCGACAGATAACTCCAGCAAAGAAAGATGCTTCTGTGGTCCAAAAATGTGGTCTGAATGCCATCCAGCTTGTTTGAAAAAGGCAGTCGTAAATTCCGGTGAGAGAGAAGCCTTGTGGTCCGCTAGCATTGTTGTTAGCGTAGCCATGATGGTGCTCGCAGCCAAGTCCTCCTTCTTTTGCACCTCTTTCTTGGATGTGTTAGACATGTTCTTACTCAGCGTGATATGTTATTAATATTATTCAATGTCAGCAGCAATTAATGCTTTCGGTCGAGCTATACAGAATGACAGGAGTTAATTTAGCGGGAGCGTGGAAAAGTGCGACTATTCCATCATGTCGCCCGATTGAAACCCTTAACCACATATTCTAGATGGTACCCTGGCATGACCGAATATTAATATTAATAATAACTAATATTATCAAATCTTAAATCTTTTGTCGCCTACCCATCGTTTCTTCAAACTTCATCAACTATTGAGAGTCGATCACAGAGACTAATGCCATCAGAAGAACTGCTTGAGCTAAACTTTCTTTTCTACACCAGATTGAAGAACATGAGGAGAAGAAGCAGAATGCAGGTTCTCCTCTAACTCACCAGTGTCTGAACTGCTTGAGGACTTCTCCTCTTCCCGCTGCTGATATTTCTCCTCCAGAATTACATTAAAGTCCTTCATCAGCTCTGAGAATTCAAAATTCTGTTCATGCAGAACTCGGCCCTGACACTTTTCGGTCAATTCCAACAAGGGCTGGAGGTTATCCCTGTATAAAAAAAAAAGAGACGAGAGATAAATAAATAATGAAAAAATAAATATTTAAAAGCAAATAAAATCCAAAGTACAATTTAAAAAAATAACAATTTAGAAAGCCACTTCATAAAAAAAGCTAACAACTTGTCATCTTTGTTGGCTTGTCTAGTTCAGTTGTGTTTTACTGTCAACTTAAAGGGACCATGTTAAGCTAAATCAACTTTTCTGTGCTTTAAACATGATTAAGTGCTATATGGGTTTCATACACATGCCTAAAGTGTTTTTTATTGATTCCATCAATCGTTAGTTAGAGGGTGATTTGCTCCTTTCTTACTGCAGGACGAGCTCAAACACCTCACTCCAATTTGATGACGCGTTCCCACTTTGATGACAAATTTGATGCAGCACTGAGCTGGAGAAGCCGCGCCTCCAGGAAGCGCTCTGCTGTGATTGACATGTAAACAGACACGCCCACAAAGGTGAGCATTTCAGCGTCCTTCGCGCAGTGCTATGTATGTATTTTCTACAGTCTATGGATGTACCGTTGAAAGCCCCACCCCCACGCTCTCTCGTGTTTATAAAGCTGCATTAGCTCAGCTACAGAGTGGGTGGGAGGAGGGCAGGCCGTCCTCTGGCCCTATGTCACCGTGCGGGTAGGAGAAAGTCAGTGTCCCGTCTATAGACACGCCCACTCATGAATATGCATAAGTAGGCCGCAAATAAGCCTGTTTGTGTAGAGTTGCTCAGAAAGTGACTTTTCGGAGGGCTAAAACTCTGGAAAACAGGCGAGTTTGGGAAAATTAACCTCAAATACTATGTTTTTGGAGTTCTTAGAACTATAGGAGATGGGTGAAAAATAGCATGATATGCGACCTTTAAGCTTTAAAACCAGTGGCGTGCCGTGAGCACTAGGGTTGGGTAGGCAAGGCGTTGCAAATCGAGACCACTAATGTGGACACCAATGACAATTTCATATGTTTCGGCGGGCAAGTGTTAATCAAACAAAATCAACATCGTAAAACACCATTAAACAAACATAAACAATTATTCAATTTTGCCTCCATACTCTCCCAACAAGATATATCTCATGACACGGCAGCGCATTCGTTGTTTGTGTTGGAAACACAGAAACACGTAGCCTCAGTGATGCGCATCCACAATTTTCTGACCTTACCTTTGCTGAAGGTCTGGTCGCTCAGGTGTTGGTCTCCCATTTTTTAAAAGCTGTAGATTTTCCTCAAAAGAAATCGTCTCTAGCGCTGTCATCCTGTCTGTAGTGTTATCCTACCCACTCGCTAGAGAAAGTAGCAGGCCACACTAATGCACTCTGAACTTACGTATAGCATTTAGCATCGCACGGTTATGTCTAAAGGCAGCGTAGAGAGCTGCCTTTTTATGTAAATGGTTTTCATCTTAGGAGACTGACTGCGCATGTGCAAACACATAAAAACATGCTATGGGGCCAGATGCAGAGCAGCAATGTGCCTTTGGGAGAGGGTGTGGCCTCCTCTTGCCTTACAGCGGAGTTGGACTTCGCAGCGTTTCTGCCGTACCAGGAATTAGCAATGTTTAATCATTTAGGCTATGAAACGCACAAAATGCTAACACTTTCAAACGTATAGGTACTGTAGGAAATTGAAATAAATAATAATAATAATAATAATAATAATAATAATAATAATACATAATTTATAGTTATATTATAATTAAAACAAATAATCAATATATCAATTCACCTTTGGTTAGGCACTGCCTACCTTGCCTACCCTGACTGCACATCACTGTTTAAGACTCAGGATTAATAAAGCAGCACCATAACCACTTGGATTTAGGTTACACACATTCCTACCTGCCTGCCTTCAACATCATCATCCTCCACCCTCACTTCACCAAACCTCTTATGTTACAACAACAGCAAAATACAATCAAATTAAAAATCAAACAATAAAATATAAATAAAGAGAGACCAACATTTGGAAACTCTGCTGTAGTGGAGACAGCTCCAGAATCACAGAGCGATGGAAGGGGTCCTCACTAAACATATGCAGGATGCTGCTGATATTCTTCATCTGCTGATCACTGAAGTATTCAGGCTGCAGGGCCAGCAGGAAGACGTGAGGGCCGGGATCACAGCGCTTTACGCAGATCTCTATCATTTCACGAGTCTTCTTCTCTGTGGTTTTGGAGAAGAGCAAGTCTGGAGGAACCACCACAACCATCTTTGTCTTCTTCATTAAAGCTATGGGAACTCGGAACCTCAGGCAGCTCTCGGGTTCATCGAGGGACAGCTCTTCTACTCCCATCACCAGGCTGAGAACTCTGGTTCTCTTTGGGCTGTTGTTACAGAGCAGGAGAACCCTCAGCTCTGATTCCTCCGAGCCTGCAACAGCAAGAATAAAATCAGATTTAAGAAATACTAGTAACAATTTGTAAGTAAGAGTACAAAGATTAGGTTAGTTTTTGTCAAAGATTGTTTATTCAGATGTTCAAAAGTACCAAACTACACAACAAAGAACAATCTTCTCAACAAAATGTGATTTTTGCAGTGTACCCACTTTAATTACAACCTGCCGTAATAATTCCCACGGATCTATTGATGCTGGCAATGAACTGGGACACACCCATACTGTAGTATATAGTGCCGAACAACTGTTAGTTTTGTTGTGATAAACTTTTTTTGTTACACTTCACACTTCTGATGTTTAATTTTGTGTTTGCATATTTACTATTTGTAATGTTGATAACCAATGCAAGTGAGAATGTTGTAATTTTGTCGCACAGTTCTGAGGGGTTGTCAAGAGCAGTGTTTCTCAAACATTATTGCTCCATGTACCCCTTATCCTTTATTTCTTATCACAAGTATTCCTTAGCTCATGTTATACATTATTTAATTGTGTCTGTAGGCTCGTCTAAACTTTTTCCTGTGTATTGTCCAACATTAACCATGAATTTATGCCTTTTTTATTCATTCATTTCTGATGTTTTGCTCGTTTTAGAATTTGAACTACACCTTTTGGTGTATTTTAAAGAGTTGTGCCACAAATTATACTGACGGATGAGAAAAAGTCTGTGTACATGTAAAAAAAAATCTATAATGTTAGAAAATAAACTGACAAATGAGGTGTTCAAGTACCCTAGGAGTACACGTACCCCAGTTTAGGAACCACTGGTTTAGAGTTTGTATAACCCCTCAGAGTCAGTATAACCCCTCGGAGTCAGTGTCTCTTCGGATAATTTTTGGAATTTGGTTAAAATCAAATTGAAAATCATTTTAAATCTACAAACAACTTTAAACTGGGACAAACTACTATTTGGTTCATTTTATTCTATTGATGTACAGTAGATAAAGAGACGAAAAGTCAGTTTGGTATGCTGAGTTTAGCAGCACCAAAACCGATTACAAAAAGATGGTTAAATTCTTTATCCCTGAACTTGAATGACTGTATTATCTGGTATACCTAATATTTGTTATGGAATGAATTATATTTCATGAAAGACTTCAAAAAGACAAGTTTTACAAAATCTGGGAGAAATGGAAAACATACATCTTGCCCAGGAGGCCTGAGTATGTATGATCCTCTGTATTACATTTACTCATATACAGTAATTGTATTTTGTACAGCTCTTGATTTTTGTTTTGTGTTTTTTTGTTTTTGTTTGTTTGTTTGCTTTTTTGTTTCTTGTGTGTTCTTCTGTATGGAAAATTTTGGAAAAAATGAAAAAAAATTAAAAAATCCCTAAGAGTCAGTATAAAACCTCGGAGTCAGTATGATTATACTATAATCCCTCCAAGTCAGTATAATCAGTGTTGTGCTAGTTACTGAAAAAACACAACTAGTTACCATTACTAGTTACTTCATTCACAAAATAACTTTTACCATTTTGATTACTTATACCAAAAACTAATTACAGTAGTTACTGGAAAAAGTTACTTTTAAGTCATTTAGAATTGAAGAATATATATATTTTTTGGTCATCTGTGTCCATACAGCTTCATATCAGTGCTGTATCTGAAAATAATGCGGTGGGGGAATAGTGTTTAAGGAAGCTGGCTTGTAATCAGTAGAGATGTATATTGATGGAAGGATTTAGCGATTCCGATGCTTTATTGATTCCTGCTTATTGATCCGTTTTTTGTTTTTTTTTATTGATTCTCTTATTGATTCCCAAATAGGCTGAAAGTAGTACATGAGTACAGAAAAGAATACAACCTGATTTAATAAAAATAAATATCAGGTTTAGTAATTAATTAATTATTCACCGCTGAGAATAAACAATACTCAAAAGAGTCCTCAATAAACAAATAATACTCACATGAGTCCACAAGTCAAGTGGCTATTGGCTTAGGATAATAAATTAACCTTTATCACACAACGTTAGCCAGTTGTTTAATTTTACCTGCTGTGCTATTGCTAGCACTTGTGAGTCAAAGACACGGCATTGCTTGAGTAAAATACTCTGCTGTTTTGTAGACGCCATGAATAAGAGGAGAAGAGCTCCGTGTGCATGTAAATAAAGGCAACCAGGATTCACTGCTGCTCAGTAGAATCAGCAGAATGGGAACTGTCGTCCCCTGTGGCCACAGATTTTTTCGTGTCACGGTTTTAATTTATCATCTCTCAGTGAACAAAAGAGGTTTACATCAAAATTTGTTTAAGTTTTCTGATTTTTAGAGCAACCAAAAGGAGCACAAGTTGTCATTTTGACTGAAAAAGCTGCTAAATGATCCTGAAAGCTTAAACTCCTATAGGGACTAAAAGGGGCTAATCACGTCACCAATGATGTCATTTCAACATGGCGGCGCACAGGATATAGTAGTCCCAGTTTTAAAAGTTGATAAAAGGAATATGGTGTAAAATAATGCGTTTTGTTAGGCATAGATCTTCTAATAAGGACATTTCAAAGGTTTTAAACCACATTTGTATAAACAGTGGAGAATGTGGGTGCTCCATCTGGTCCTGTCACTTTGCTCTGATCAGTGCATGCAAAGGCAGATGAGGACAGAAACCATCCTATTGATCTACCATTGATCTGAGTTAATACAGCTACACAGCCTGTCAATCAGTCTGCATTCTTTGAAGATGAACTACTGACCATTATCTAGCGCAAGTCTCAGCAGCGCTGTGTCACGCACACTCATATGGCACTGTTGTGCCATCAATGATGATGCGTAAATCACGCATCTGATCTGCTGATTCTGGCCTGACATCAATACAACACGAGATTTTGATGGTCTAAACAAGATGAGAAAGGAGATCAGTAGAGTAGTGAGTCCAAAGCAATATCAATCCATTGTCATATCAATACATCCATTTCTGCGCATAGCAAACCTGTTTTTTTCTCTCTCTCACATTAAAACTATCACCGCAAACAGTTCCAGATTTCATGAATCGCATTGCTCTCCCTGCATAACTTTATTTGCATTTTCCCCTCCTGCATAACCAACACTCTCTGTGCTCCTTGACGCACCAAATCGAGCCCACACGCGGCCACCTACAGCTGGATTTCTCGCATGTGGAGGCGACCAAGGCGGGTCACCAGAATGGCTGACGTCATAAGCCCAAGCAGACAAAGACACATCCTGAATTGAATGGATCTTCTTGGTTGTAAACATTCAAGGCACGTTGTGAAGGTTTCCACCTGTTCTGCGGTAGAAGCGCCGTGAACGGCACCGAACTCGGAACCAACATGCTTTTTTCCATGTTTATGACAAAACCTAGGTTGTCTAGGTGACGCAGCAGGACACGCGTGTGCGCTCTTGCCTCTGCCTCTGCCTCCGACTGTGCCAAAAGCAACCAGTCATCCAGAAAGTGGCCAAGCGGATGCCCTGCCGCCTCAGTGGGGTCACCACCATTTCTGTTTACAGGACAAACACCCTCAGGCTGAGAGACAGGCCGAATGGGAGGACCCAGTACTTGTAACACATACCCTGGAATGCAAACCATAGGAACTTTTTGTGGGGAGGATAAATTGGGATGTGGAAATACGCATCTTTCAGGCCGATGGAGGTGAACCAATTGTCCTGACGCACCATGCACCACGCAACTGGGAGGCATGATTAAGCATCCTGAACCTGTAACTCCTGACATATTTGTTGATATCGGCCCATCTCTCCCTACTGGAGGGAAGAGTGGCTGCCTGCAGCGGTCCGCCCGTCACAGGGGCCCCGCACCATGCTGGCGCCCCCAGGGGGAGTGATGTGCGCTCTCCCCAGGGGACAGCACGGCAGCTGGGACCCCACAGTCCTCTGCTCGGGGGGGCACAGCCCACCAACCAAAAGGGAACAGCAGACGTCGCCGTCATGCTGCTTATAGTGACTTGTTCTGCTTTTTGTTGGTTTTTTGTTTGCTGCACCCTCGGCCTTCGGCATGGGTGCGTCAGTGGGACTCATTTTATTTTTATTTTTGAAAAACATGAATGTGGGTGCATCCTTTTGGACAGTGTTTTCCCTTTTTGAGCAGCAACAGCCAGAACTTCCGTAGAAAACTGTTCTGTCCTGGCAGCCGTCGGGTCAAGCTGTAGCAGCAAGGAGGAGGGAGCGTGGGGAGCACTTGGGAGCGCGCTTGGAACGAGAACTGGTGGAGCTGGAGAACAGGGAACGTCCAGCTGTGTCACCGGAGGAAAGAGGGGGACCGTGTCAGTCCTCCCTCTCCTTCCTCCTGGCCGGCAGACTCGGTCTCCGGGGAGTAACAACAGGCACCCAAGGGAGCAGGTATGCAGCGACCAGCGGCTCCACTGCGGGCATACAGAGTAGGCCCACCCATGTCCTCGCAGTCCAGGGGTGAAGCGCCCGGTACTGCGCCCATGTTGCTGTACGGCCGGTCCTTCCAGGAGCGCGCCACTTTGTCCAACAGCTCTGGGAAGACGGGGAGCAGCTGCCTCAATGTACCCCTGATCAGAACTATTCTTCATGTCTGTGACAAATGACTGGAATAGATCTATTCTCATATGTTTGTAACAAAAGACAGGAACATATGTATTCTTTGTGCGTCCTTAATTAAGGACAGGAAAATGATTTATACATCTGCAACAAAGAACATCAGCAGATCTATTCTTCATACGTCTGTAATGAAACCTATAGGAACAGATATATTACACGTTTGTGATAAAGGACAGGAGCAGATCTATTCCAATATGTCTGTAATAAGGGACAGGAACAAATCTATCCTTTATGTCTGTGAAAAATGACTGGAATAGATCGATTCTTTATACATCCGTGACAAAACCTAGGAACAGATCTAGTCTTTATACGTTTGTGACAAAGAACGGGAACAAGTTTATTTTTTTACGTCAGTAATGAAGGACAGGACATGTTAATGACCCAGAACAGGAACAGATCTATTCTGTATCCAAAAAGACAAACCAAACCTACACTGTAAAAAAAAAAATGTTGATTTTACGGTAAATTCCTGGCAGCTGCGGTTGCCGAAAATATACCGTAAAATTACGGTATAATATTTTCTCCATTTACAGAAAATAAATGTATTATGGCTGTTGTTTTTACGATTAACAAATGTTATTTATTCTATATGTTGCTGTAAAAAACAAGGTGTATCAATATATATTTTACACAGTTTTACTTAAAAATGTATCTGAAAATACCGTATAAAATAAGCTTTTTGCCATGACATATGACAGTTTTTGAATGGAAAATGAACAGTCAGATTTAGAAAATTACAGATTTATTCTGTAAAAATCACAAGAAATAAGTGAAAATATTAAGACCCAAAAAAAAATTTTTTTTTTTTTTTGTAAAAACCATTTCTTCTTTGGTCTTTTCCCTTCAGGGGTCTCCACAGTAAATCAGTTTCTTCCATCTAGACCTGTCTACTGTATCTTTTTCTCTGACACCAACTACCTTCATGTCCTCTTTTACCACATCTATAAACCTCCTCTTTGGTCTTCCTCTAGTCCTCCTACCTGGTAGTTCTAAACTCAGTATCCTTCTATCAATTTGTAAAAACCACAATAAACCAAATTGAAATGTTTTAATACTTGTTCTTTATTTTTTTTTATCTTTGAGGTTCTAAACAAACAGAATTTCAGAATTGATACATGTCACAAATCAATCATGACTTGTAGGAACAATTCTCAATCAAAAAATGTATTTTAAATATCAGACCTGGATTCATTTAAATGACAAACATAACATAAAAATGCTGAAACACTCAATAACAGTGTGGTTCATATTATTAAAGAAAAATCATCCCTGAGTAGGGGTAACATCAAGCTAAAACAAATGCATCATTTAGAGGGATCCTCCACTGTTTTTACAAATGTGGCCTTACAACTGACATTAACAGACTTCTAAAACTCTAGAAAGTTACAGATCAATCAGTCAAAAATAAAACGCAGATGAGCAGTTTGAAGCAACAATTTTTGTCAGTTTTGTTATTTTAACACTGAACCTTATAGATGTACTTTCACTCGAAATTTTACAATGTCAATTCAATAACTTTTTTCAACAAGATTTTCACCCAGAAACAAGCATGCTTAAAGTGCATAACCAGAGCAGGAAAGCTCAACACGAACAAGGTCTAACAAACAAGTTAGACAACAACAAAACTGCTGCACATTATTGAACAGAAAGTGTACCTTTCAATCATCACTGGAGCCAGTGAATAACAAAGTCTTACAATGATGTACCGATGGATGAGGAGAAAGAAGAAAACACTTGAGGAGCATGCCAGGATGGAGCTTGGGTTGATGGATCTGTAAAAGCACAAACAAAATGTGCACCGTTAAAAGCAGTTTTACTCTGTAACACAATCCAGTCCAGTGATTGAAAATCCTTGTAAACTAGAAGGCCCTCAGTCCCTGAAGACTTATCATTTTTGCATTATTTTCACTGACCTCTTCACTGGTAGGTCCACTCATGGTCAGTGAGGTCAGTTATTAGTGTTAACACTCGAGGATTGACTGCAAACACTTTTTTTTTTTTCTCCACTCCACCTTGGTGCCTTTCTCAGGATTTATTGAAAAGAAGCACCTTGAAAACAAAAACAAACAAACATAAACTCAAATGCTTTGCAATTTCTGGGAGTATAACAAAAATGCATTTTACCGTTGGCGGAACTCCAGTGTTGACCGTAGTTCCACTGGGTAGTGTATGTTGAAGCAGTAGTAACTTCCAAACATCAAGCAGATGGCATATGTGAAGGAAGTGATGTAGTTGTTGACAATCTCTCCGTCTATGCTCAACATATACGTTTCAGCAGCAAAGCAGGAGGAACCTAAGAATAAAGAAATGAAGAGAATATACTTTAAAGGGGATTTCGGGTTGGACATTTAAATAAGTAATATCGGGTGTGTCCCAAATCACATCCTAACACACTATGCACTACAAACTCAACAATGAGTATATAGGTTTGTTGGTGTAACCTACCACAGACAATAAGGCAGGTGAGTAGTTGTTGGCGTCCAGTTATGGTGACGATAGAAATGTGACTTTAAAGCTGTATATCCAGAAAACACTTGCTTACAACTGGTCCCAATACATTTGAAAATAAGTCGGAGTTCATTGCGGTGCAATCTACAGTGTAACACATATGCTTTCACAGACTGGACGCTTTCTCCACATATATTACAAGAATACATTTTGTCAACCTATAACGTGGCATTCAAACATAAGCAACCTGGTTAGCTTCGGGCTTCAGCACATAGACGGCCCCGCTTTAGCTTGGCGCTCGGCGGGAAAACCTACACTGTGTTACAGAGTAGTGCAAAACGCTTTCTTATGACTTCTGACTAAAGAAGAACACAAATGTATCTTCTAAAACAATGCCAACTTGAATTAATAGGCTTTCCCAGGCTGTTATAAGAATTGTATACCCATAAACGCGCAGCTAAATGTCATTACATAAGGTTTACGGACTACAGTGTAGCGTCTTCAAAGATGTGTACTGAGTTACTCACCAAGAAACTCAAGACGGCAGGTGAAGAAGCTCTCGGTTACAACCATGGACTTCAAACTGCAGCGTCAGGATGTGATGTCCATGTCCATGTCCATGTCCAACGGGAACGGGTCACTCCAGCCGACTCCACTCACTCGCGCTGTAATCACAATCAGCGCATGCGCAGGAGGCTGACTGTGTCGGTTGCCGAACCCGAGACAGAAGCAGTGCACTGATTGGCCAGTTCAAATTCAGCCGCGTTAACTGTGGAAACTTGTTTAATCTTTTAGCATTGTTACATTTGAGATGCTTTTAAAAATCATGTTTTAAGACCGCAGGACTCCTTTGAAAAAGAGGTTTTTAAATTCAATATGACTTTTCTTTAAAATCACTAAATTAGTTTTAATAATATATAATCGATATTATTTAAAGTTAATATATATTAATAGTAATTGCATATTTTTTACTGTTGTGTCTTGTTGCACTTTCACATTGACTTTTAGCTGTAATTAAAAAATAATTGCAAAATACAGTACTCGAGTGCAATATGTTATACGTATTTTTTTCAGTTAAAAAAACGGTGCAAGAGAGAGGGAATGTATATTTTAAAGAGAAAAAATGTAATCATTACAGTTTTTTCATGATTAACGAGTTTACTATGATTTTAATGTTATATAAACAGTAAAAACCCATTATTTATATTTACAGTTTTTTACTGTCATGGTTTCACAGTTTTTACCCGTAAATTTTACAGATTTTTTTTACAGTGTAAAACAACAGTAAAGTACAAACTTTACATTCGTTCATGGATCATGAAAGTTTAACTTTCACGTGTTCAGCCAAAATCCTTTTTTAATCAAAATTCGTGGAAAAATAAAAAAAATTTTCATCGTTTTTAGATTGGTTGAAACATATGGATATGTTACAGTGATCTTAAGCAGGAGCTATAACAATAGTTGGTTCTCACTATGAGTACACATGTATGTTTAGTTTATAGATGCAAATAAATCAATGCATGACATCAGTTTGATGAACCACTTCCCACTTGTGTTCACTATACTTGGAGTTTGAGGGGGGCAGGGGGGGGCATTGATCCCCCAAGTAATCAAAAGTTTTCATTTAAGTTTTCCCAAATTCATGCAAAAAATATTTAATTCTCAATATAATTTAGATAATATTCAAATATTTTAAGTGCCAAAAACACAGTTACTAGGAAATGATAAAAATTGTGATTTAAAATTCAAAGATTCACAAAATAAAATAAACTGAAAAAGTTTTAAAGGACCGCTGCAGCTGATGACATTTGACCCTCCTGCTCCCCGTAGCAGCTAAGAGCTTGTTTGTTTACTACATGACGGACACCATGGGCACTTCATATTGTGGTGGCAAAATTGATTAATTATGTATACTCCCATGATACAGCTTCTCTAAAGGAATGTCAGTTGGCCCCAGTTTAATCTCGAAGGCCAGAGCACGTCCAAACCCTCCCCAGACATCACATACACACACACACACACACACACACACACACACATCATATACACATTCACACACACACATACCACTCACTCATCCACAACACACACACATACACACACACTCACTCATCCACAACACACACACACACACACTCACTCATCCACACACACACACACTCACACACTCACTCATCCACAACACACACACACACACTCACTCATCCACAACACACACACACACACACACTCACTCATCCACAACACACACACACACACGCACACACACACACACACACTCACTCATCCACAACACACACACACACACACACACGCACACACACACACACACCCACACACACACACACACACACACACACACACACACACACACACACACACACACACACACACACACTCACTCATCCACAACACACACACACACACACTCATCCACAACACACACACACACACACATCTAACTTTCACTGACCTCCCCCCCCTGGTCTCTTCTTTGTTGTCTGTGGAAGGGGGAAGGTGGGACAGTGGGGTATAAATGTGTGTGAAAGAAACTTTTGGGTCCTTCTTCTTCTTCTTCTCCTGCTGCTTCGCGTCTCTCCTTTGGCCAGAGGAGACCACTGCTTTGTCTATCCCGCTTTGTACTTTTTTATTTAGTTTAGATTAAATCATTTTTTATTACTTCATCATCTCTGCTGTCTGGTCTTCATCATTTATCACCACAGAGTGTGTTTTCAAGTCAAAGAAGAGGTAACCGTAAATTTCACCGTAACAGTAGTCTCATAAGTCCAGGGTTTCCCCTAGAAAACTTGCTAAGCCTGGTGGTAGAGAAGCCCACCAGTGGCCCACCGTGTTTTTGTAAAAAAAAAAAAAATGTTAAAAGTTGAGAGGAATTTTGACATTATGACGATTATGTGTTATTATAAGCCATTTATTAACGAAACTTAAACGTAGAGACTCAGAGGCTTCAGTGATTGACAAGCCAATAACATGAAAAACATGAAAGCTATTAGTTGTTTTCATAATAAATGTTTCATTTTAGTAAGTGTACTGTATTTACATTATTTATTGGTTACTTTTGCTTTTGCTTGCTGCCATATCAATGCTAGTGCGATGGTGTGTAGAGTCTAACGACTATTTTAATAGTCAACTGGTCATCAATTATTGAAAAGATTAATCAACTAATCAGATGACAAATCCTTCAATTATTTATTTAAAACAATAAATAAATAAAACAATTCCCAACTTAAGGTGTAAACAGGTTCCTTACAAAGACAAATGAAAGTGAATACATCAACACTAGAATGTGCTTTAGTAATAGCATTTACACATTAAAAAAAGCTACAATAGCTGCTGACTCAAAGAGCTCATGGGCTGATATTTTATGAAACATGTTTGTGCATATGGGTCACTCCATTAGTGTTATTGTATGCAATTCATTTCTTTCCTTATTTGCAATAAAATTATTTTCTAAAAAAATAAAAAGCACATGAAAAGCAAAAATAACTACAATAGTGTTTTTACTTTATCCTTCCATAAAAGTGTTAAATCAATGTACTTTTTAACTAGTCTATTCCTTTAATGAAGTGGTTAGCGTTAGCTTTAGTCTTATGTGTCGGTGGGTTAGCTTAGCATGCTTTAGTAGAGCACCGTCAACATGTTTGTGGGAATTTTGGGTGGATCGGACGGAGGAACTTACTGTATACTGGTTCACTTTGTTGGGTGGGTGTCTGGTCTGGAGGAGGATCGGGCTACAGTACAGGCGTTCTTGATGGGCTGTAGTTTTTCAGTAACCAATCAGAACGTGTTTTTTGCGAGACATGCTGAGAAGATGTAATTTCCGCCATTTTAACTTCAGCGAAGTAAAAGAGCTATGATGAACGGAATGAAGAAGTGGATATTCTGGCTAAATGTATTATTTATCTATACAGTCTATGGGCTAAACAGGCATTGAGAGTAGAAAAGGTTAATATTCAGAAAAATAACTCATATTGCAAAGATCTTTGTAATGGCAGGAGTGTTGGGATATCTGTACAATATTAAAAAAAATGTTTTGTGATTATTGTGATCAAACTGAAACTGTGAAACATGTTTGAGTGTCATCAATATGCGGAGCATTGGAATTTGCTTAGCTCTGAAGTTGCAAAATAGTAAGTTCACCCTTCCCTAAAGTAATAGGGAGAGAAAAGTTGCAATTTTTAATTGATAAAGATTTATTTTGTCGCATTTAAACAGCTAGTGTAAACATTCACTAGTGGGTAACTTTTAACTTTTTACTGTACGTAACTTTCCCTTTGACTATCTCAATGGTGCATGCTCCAGCCCGGTAGGTGGCAGTAATGCCTCAACAGTGGTGCCCACCGCCAAAAAACAAAATATAAGAAGTTAGTTTTAAAATAGGCTGCTTTATAGTAGAAAAATATGCTAAATTTAAATTTCAACATTTCAACGCAATTGGACCTCTGACAAAAAAAGGCCTATAAACCTGACTTAAACCCCTGTAAGTCTGTTGTTTGTAATGATGCACTGAGAAAACAAGCTCACTGGAACAGAGAATTAGCAAACCCCACACTCAGTGTGCGCTTGTCTGGATATAAAGCGGTGGATTGAGCGGTTGTTGCTCAAATCTACTCGCCCTCCTCCCCACGACAAAATCGGCATACACCGGCAGCTAGCACATAGACAATCAGCGAAGAGTTGCGTTGTTCGGAACTTTTAATGCCATAATCTACGTTGTTGGACTTTTAAATGCTTTTAATCCATATGGATGCTTTTAATTGCTCCTACCTGTTGTTTAACTTAGTGATTTACAACTGCCAGCAAGTGCCAGAAACCCCCTAAAGGTCCCTTTTGGTTATGTCACTGTCCCTGCGCCACCACATTCCTACATGTACACCTTTGCTTTTCCAAGACAGTAGCAACCAATCACTAAAAAATCCTAAAGTACCATGTGACCACATGAACAGTATCAGGAAGAGAGACAAGTAAAATTAATGAATCATGTGGGAGTAATATGGAAGAGAGTGTGGAAATGTGTGTGATGTGTTTGTTTGTGTGCTAACAAAGCGACTCTGAAAATGGATAGAGATAGATGTCTGTTGCTGCTGAGCTGTCATTGCATGGAGTTGCTCTGTTCCTCGGGCAAAGGTCTTCTCTGCCTTTTTTTGCTGGCTCCGCCACAATATAAGTTTGAGAAAAGTGTATTTGTTGACAACCGTGTGCAGGGCTGGTCATAATCTAGCATTAGTTTGTATTGGGCTGCTGTAAAGCAGTACATTTTGCCACCGGGTCGGAGGCAGGAAAGTTGCAAGTGCAGTTTTCTGGCCAGAGACAGCAGGGAGAGATGAAAGACCCCCAATCACCCCATAAACACTTGTATTACCCTCACAGGGACTATGACAATGATTTAATAAGGTGAAAAAGTTACTTAGTTCTGCTTTAAAGCACATGCATCAAGTGCTGTATATCATGTAGAACATAAATAATAACACTGCTTAATTTGAGCCACTTTACTCTTTCATTCTTTAAGTTACAAGAGGTTGCTGAACATTTTGAGCTGCATTTTGGCAGATCCATAATACAGCTTTAGAAACTTATGTTATAGAAATGAGAAATAATAATAAAAAAAAAAAACTGGAGACGTTCTATATATTTATAGTTATCTTTTTTCTTTTTTTTTTTCTGCCCCCTCTTCCCTGGCAATAGTCTCAAATTCTGCCTATGGTGTTCACTTACCCATTGTTGAAGGTTCCTCAGTTTCACTCATCACTCAAAGCTCTGCTAACATCTTCCTCTGCTTTATAACCTGTGGAGTGCGGCTCACTGCACCAGTGTTGTAGATATTTCTAACATGGGACTTTATGAAGAGACTTGATCACCTGAACCTGAAAAACCAGCTTCATGCTTTGGCGCTGATGTCACTAGTTCTCGTAACTACTTTCATTTGTTTCCCTGAAGGACTTGGCACCTGCACACAGTGCCAAAGCTACCAGTACCTGGTTTAAGGACCATGCTTTCCCTGTTATTTATTGGCCAGCAAACTTGCCTGACCGTAACCCCATAGAAAATCTATGGTATTGTGAAGAGGAAGATGTGAGATGCCAGACCCAACAATGCAGAAGAGCTGAAGGCCACTATGGGCTCTGATAACACCTGAGCAGTACCACAGACTGATCGACTCGCCATGCCGCATTGCTGCAGTAATTCAGGTAAAAGGAGCCCCAACTAAGTATTGAGTACTGTACATGTTCATACTTTTCAGTTGGCCAACATTTCTAGAAAGCTTTTTTTTTTATCGGTCTTAAGTAATATTCTAATTTTCTGAGATACTGAATTTGGGATTTTCATTACTTCATTAGTCACTAAAGGATTTAGGGAAGCAACTGAATTACCACCCTTTATTTCAAATCTTAGTGCGCGCTTTTCTGGATACAAAGCAGTGGATTGAGCGGCGTTGTTCCAATCCAATCACCCTCCCGGTCAAAATCGGCGTTCCCTGGCCATTGGGAGTGTGCATGTTTTCAGCATTCAACAAAGGCAGAGTAACATTGTTGGAGACTTTTAATGCCATAATCTACGTTGTTGGACTTTTAAATGCTTTTAATCCTTTTATTCTATCTTTAACTGTTGCCTAACTATGTTTCTATAAAAGCAAGGAATCTCTGTCTGTCTGTGTGTTCCTCAAATGTTTCTGCGGATCAGGATCAGACCGACCTGAGAGTCAGGGCATTGAAGGCAGAGTGAGGGCACGTTGTGGATCATGTGACCGACCAAGGTAAATCTAAATTATTATAATTTTGTTTTATTTAATATTATTTTGTTCCACACAGACGGACTTTCACACACACACGCGGGGGGGGGGGGGGGGGAAAGAGAGCAGGGAGGAGCGATTCAAGGTAGAAAAATGGAAGGGTGGGGAGGGGGAGGAGTTGATTACTGTAAAGTGAGAGTGAGATGTGAAGTTTTAGGCGTGAGGCTTAACTATAATGGTGGTGGCTGTGGGCAGAGGGAAGGAGTGAGTGGTAATACCTGAAACAGGTATTTGGGATCAACGTGTCTAAAGTTAAGCCCACTACAAGTTTCATCCCACAGTCCAACGCGTTTTTGTGCCTCCCAAAGTTTTCTTAATGCCCCCCATTTAGTACTGCCTGGCGCTGACACTGGTCTCCCATTCTCCTCGTCCTCCTGCAGTGCCAAATAAGCCACTGTGCACCTTTACGCATTGTGTGCACATTTCTTTTTATATCAGCTTCAGGTATTGTAGCCAATTGATCAGCAGTTTTGCGCAATGATCATGTGATTTTAATTACAATTATTATTATTATTATTAATATAAAACTGTATTTGTAGGCTCGCGCACGTCACCCTGGGGCGTCAGTATAATTTTTCCTCCTTTGGTTCATTCCACCTAGAATGTTTTATAGACTTTATACATACTGTACGCATTTCTTGCTTTCAGAGGTGATTTATTGGATGCTCTGACACATTGGATGTATTGACAAAAGCACTTACGTCATCAGATTGATATCCTTGACATTTGTTTTTTTTATTTATCAGGGCTGCCAAGTTTCATAAAATGACAAGAGTGAGACTTTAGTCACATGATGCGTTCTGGTGAAAAAAAAAGTGGCCTTTTTTAACACGGCTTTGGCCTGTTTTAACGTTGAGACTGATGTCCTCACCTCCATGCCAGCGGCTCTTCCTGCACTGTGGCCTCCTAATGCTAGTTTTAATCAACCAGAAATTAGAAATGACAACTAACAATAATTTCGACAAAATACATTTATTTGTCAATATTTCATTTCAACCAACTCTCCATCATTTAGCTGGGGACATGTCTCATATTGTAGGTGTTTGTCTCAGATTGTGATGCCTTGATGACAGAGGCAGGGGGCTCCCACTTAAACCACTGTGGCCCAAGGCAGTGCTACCTTTATCTCAGCTCTCCTGGTCTGCTACAGAAAGGACGTCATTAAAAAGCTAATTATGTAAAAAACATTAAAACATCAAGTGATTTTTGATTGAATGAATGTCTTAGCAGCAGATTCAAGGTCCATAGAAATACACTATTACATACAAAAATAATCAAATAAGAACAGTTCAAATGAACATTAGATTAGACGAGGCATTTCTATCTACTTGATTTACTATGTGTTTATACTGATATAACCTACAAGTGCAATTCAGCTACTAGCTGTGTTCATAACACTGATCGTAGCTGAATAAGAGTTTTAATTAATTTAAGTTAATGTCTAGCACAGACACACACATGTAGGGGTGGGCGATATGGAGAAAAAAAATAATAAATCACATCACGATTTTTTTCATTCAAATCCTTTCGACTATTTTATTATTTACCAATAAATAGTAAATAGTTATTTACCAATAAAACAAACCAATTCACCTAAATTCATTGCCCTAAATGGAAAAAAGGAATAAAAGATCATTTAAGACAAGGTCATTTCCAAATATTTTTGTATGTAAGTACAATAAATATCAAACAAAAGGGCTGACATGTTCTTATCTTTTTACTTTATTCAACTATGTAGCATTAGCATCACTTGCTACATAACAAGGCAGCAGATCAGTTTAGTGATTTCCATTTGTTATTGAGGTAACACACTCATATTAATAAAATCCTACTTTAAGCAGTGTTTGATCCCCTCATTTCACACAGTTCAGACAATAATATCCTTTACAAGATAAAACGTCACTCCTTTGGTTACATTAGGCCTGGGTGATATGGACCAATATTCATATCTTTATATTTTTCCTCAAAATGGCAATAGGTGATATAAGCCATTTTTTTTTTTCATCAATAGTTTTACAAGAAAAACAATAATGGGTCAAAGTCAGTGGAGCCACAAAGACCCTTTTATTATTCAGTAGCAGCATAATAACTCAACAGAGAAAGGTGCATTTTCCGCCACCTACTGAATCGGAGTATGAACCAGCGCTTTATCCTTTTCCTATATCATAATAATTATCATTATTATTATTATCATCTTCACCACTTAATGACAATATCTTGAAAAAAGAAAAAAAAACTATATTCTTCCCATAACTTCTGAATCATTAAGGAATTTGATTACCCTTTTCAATTTAACTTTATTCAAGATATTACCCACAATAATCTCCATCCCCTGACGATGTAAATCCTGTAGCATAATTTGTCTTTGCTCCACATTCTCTTGCTCGTTGCAATGTTCACACAATCCTGTATCATGCTTTTTGATGAGATGTAAAGTTTTATTCAGCCTCATATGTCCTATTCTCAATCTAGTAATGATCCTCTCTTCCTTGTTACTTCCAGTGGTGCACCTCCTAGTACCCACTGTGCTCTGTATAGCATATAAACGTCTCCCTGTGTTTGATGAGTCCCAACACGCCTGCCATTCTGCCATGATATTTTTTTTAATAAATGACTTTGCCTCTGCCCTACTAAAAGGTATGTCCATACGAGGGTCATTTGAAGTAAGCGCTTGTTTTGCTAATTTATCAGCCGCTAGAAACCTCTCCTAGGAAGTCTGTACAAGTTTTCATAAATTTCATTCACCAAATCCTGTCTAATAGAAGACTTAAAATGTTGAATTGCCATTAGAACAGAGCTCGAGTCTGAACAGATTATTATTTCTTTCACTTGTGATTCTTCTATCCACTGTAACGCTGATGAAATTGCCAACATCTCCACTGTAAAAACTGCCAAATGGTCTGTGGCCTTCCTTTTCACTGCTACTTGAAGAGCTGGAATCTCAAATGCAAACGCTATACTTCCTAAGTTAGGATCCTTCGAACCATCTGTAAACACCATATAATGTTCTCAACCGTTCCTCTACCAACACTGTCACGTTCCCAATAAACTCTTGTGATTTCAGCTTACTCAAAAAACTAAAATCCACTGAGACTGCTGGAAAGTCTCAGTGTTCAATGGAACAGTCGAAGAAAAGTATTTCTGATCTATCCTTATGATCTACTCAGTTCTCTGACATTTCCATGTGAAACAATCACGCCTTGCCCTCTCACTCTCCCAATAGGGTAATAGCGTTCTTACTGCAAGGTGACGATCCTCAGAATGTCCTTTAAGATTCACCCAGTAATTCATTACTAATTGCGTTCTCCGCAAGTGTTACGACCGGCTCTAGGCCGCAACAAATAAGGGGGACGCGACACAGGAAAAGGGTGCAAAGAAGTACATTTAATAATAAAGTAACAGGTATACAAAAACTAAATAAAATACAAACTCAAATGTACAAAACTAAAGGCTGGAGAACATGGCCACCAGACCACAGGCATGCAGGCAGGTAGAGAGAGTGAGGCACAAGGAGCACAGCTCCCAGCTGATATCAGCAGCTGCTGATTACAAGGGGCTGGGCCAGGTGCAGGATCCTGAACAGAAAGAGGAGGCGGCAGACAAGGCAGACAAGATGGGCCGCCCACAGGCGAGGCACATCACACCCCCCCCCCTACAAGAAAGGGGCCCCAGGATAGTGGTGCACCTTTAAATAGTTGACACCCCCGGGACATCGGGGTTCCCACCGTGCCGTCCCGGCGTTGCCAGTAGATGGCGTTACGATGATATTGGGCAATGATATCGCAGGTGGACGGGTCTGGGCTGATGTTCCTCCTCCAGTCCAAGTGTCTAGTGCTCCTGTGGTATGTAATGAACCTGATGAAAATGAGAGGCAGTTTCCTGACGTGTTTAGTGCCTGTGTAGTTACACGTTCAAAACTATTGGAAGCTAAAAGTAATGAAATGGTTGGGGTGTCTAACTGTGATGTCACAGTGTCTGTTATTCCCTGGTCAGTGACACATGATGATCTGGTGAAGGAGCAGAAGTCTGACGTCACCTTAAGTGAGCTTTTTGATTTGGTTTGTTGTTCATCTGAAGTTGGAGATCGTCCTTGCTGTTACTTCCTGCGTGAAGGAGCATTGATGAGGAAGTGGACACGTCAGATGGATGGCTTTGGAGGTGATCCTGTGTACCAGGTTGTGGTGCCTTTAAAGTTTCGTGATATTGTGTTACAAATATCTCACGACCAGTGCGGCCATCTTGGGATCCGGAAAACCTATGATCGAGTGTTGAGGTATTTCTTTTGGCCTCGCTTGAAGAGAGACGTGTCTGTTTACTGTAAGTCCTGTCACACATGTCAGTTGACTAGTAAGCCAAATCAGACTTTGCAATCGGCTCCATTGAATCCTATTCCAGCAATAGGACAGCCATTTGAACATTTGATTATAGACTGCGTTGGTCCATTGCCGCCAGCTAGGTCTGGTGTACAGTATTTGTTGACTGTGATGTGTCAAAGTACACGTTATCCGGCTGCGTTTCCTTTGCGCAGTATTACGACAAAGAATGTAGTGCGTGCATTGTCACAGTTAATTTCTGTATTTGGTTTTCCTTGTATCGTTCAAACTGATCGGGGATCCAATTTTTGCTCAAAGATGTTTGCACAAGTGTTGAAGCAATTAAAAATAACTCACAACCTTTCCTCTGCTTATCATGCACAGAGTCAAGGTGCTTTGGAAAAGTTTCATCAGACTCTAAAATCAATGTTGCGTTCTTTTTGTGTCCAGATGCGAGGAGACTGGGAAGGAGCCCTGCCCTGGATGTTGTTAGCAGCACGGGAAGTGGTCCAGGAGAGCACAGGGTTTAGTCCTAATGACCTTGTGTTTAGCCATAAAGAACGTGGCCACCAGACCACAGGCATGCAGGGAGGTAGAGAGAGCGAGGCACAAGGAGCACAGCTCCCAGCTGATATCAGCAGCTGCTGATTACAAGGGGCTGGGCCAGGAGCTGGATCCTGAACAGAAAGAGGAGGCGGCAGACAAGGCAGACAAGATGGGCCGCCCACAGGCCAGGCACATCACATCAAGTGCAAAGGCATCTCACCCATCTCAACCTGAAGGGCTGAGACAGGAGAAGTCCTGAAAGCCCCACCACAAATCCTCAATGCACTTGATTGCACTACCTCAAGCTTTTTCAACACACTTACTGTGGCTGAACCATATACACTACTTCCATAGTCTAATACTGATCTAATCAGAGCTATATATATCTTCTTTAATGCTGATCTCCCCAGGAAGACACCTCATCACATTTAGAATTTTCTTACATTTTGACACAATGTGATTTATATGAACATTCCATGTTAATCGACAGTTCAACCACATTTCCAAAAACTTAAACTCCTTCACTTGTTCCACAACTTGTGTATACATCTTAATAGTTGCATCAAATCTCTTTTTCCTTGTAAAAAAACATTGCTTTAGTTTTTCCACAGAAAACCTAAACCTCCATGAATAAGACCACATTTCAACAATATTGATGGCCTCTTGAATTTTCATTGTTATATGGCAAATATTTTTCCCTCTTTTCCATAATGCTCCATCATCTGCAAACAGCGACCGTCCAATACTATACTCCAATACTACTCCAATATAAAAAAAAATATTGCACGTCTTCGCCCGTCCTTTTCCTTTTCTGCCGCCGAAACCCTCATTCATGCTTTCATTACCTCCAGACTCGATTACTGCAACAGCATCCTCTACGGCCTACCATCCAAAACCCTCAATAAACTTCAATACATCCAGAACTCCGCTGCTCGCCTCCTCACACACACTCGTTCCCGTGAACACATCACCCCTGTTCTTCAAAATCTACACTGGCTTCCTATCCCTCAGCGCATACAATTCAAGGTCCTACTCATTACTTTCAAAGCCCTCCATAACCTGGGCCCCTCCTACCTCACTGACCTGCTTCATCGCCATACTTCATCTCGATCCCTCCGCTCCTCTGTCGCCAACCTCTTGTCCCCTCCCTCCAGGACCAGGCGCCGAACCTGGGGAGACAGAGCTTTTTCTATTGCCGTCCCCACCGTCTGGAACTCACTCCCTCAAAATCTCAGAGACCGCACGGACCTTCTCACCTTCAAAAAATACCTCAAAACCCACTTATTTCGGACTGCTTTTAATGTATAGTCATTTTAATGTAAAGCCATTTTAATGTATAGCCATTTTTAATGTATAGCCATTTTATCTTGTAGTCTACCTATTATTTATTACATTGTGTTTTTTACTTAAGTCCATGCCTCTGTATTTTTACTTATTGTTTATTTCTGTAAAGCGTCTTTGAGCACTGTAAAAGCGCTATACAAATAAAATGTATTATTATTATTATTATTATTATCATTATTATTATTATTATTATTATTATTACTACGATCAACCTGTTCAAAAACATCATTTATCATAATAGAAAAAAAGATTTGGACTTATCACACTGCCTTGGGGAGTACCATTTTCTACAGGATACAGCTCAGACATTGCCATCCCAACTCTTACCTGAATATGCCTTTGATCTTTGATCCAATTAAAAGTTCGACCTAATTTACCCATTTCATTTAGCCTAATCATAAGCCCCTCCCTCCAAACCATGTCATAAGCCTTTTCTACATCAAAACAGACTGACATGACTGACTCTTTATTAGATTGTGCTTTCCTTATTTCTGTCTCCAAGAACACTACAGGGTCCATTGTTCCCCTACCCTTTCTAAATCCACTTTGATATTGAGACAGAATTCCTTTGCTTTCAACATAATACACTAACTGATCTGTAATCATCCTTTCCATTACCTTTCCCACATGAGATGTCAAAGCTATTGGTCTATAATTGCTTGGATTAGAGGAATCTTTTCCTGGCTTTTTAATAGGAACAATAACTGCCTCTTTCCATTTTTTTTGGCAAGGAACCCGTCTCCTGTACTTTATTATAAAACCCCAAGATTTTCCTGAGCACTTTAGGACCCAGACTCTTAAGCATGCTATAACTAATATTGTCCTTTCCAGGTGAGGAGTCTACAGATCTAGATATTGCCCTCTTTACTTCCTCCATAGTAAAGGGGGCATCCATAACACCTCCACTGTCCTCCTTCCTCATAAGAACATCTGGATGCCCTGCTTTATTTTCCTCATTTTCTCTTTTACCCATCTCTGTCAAATTATCAGAACTGTGAAATTTAACTAACGCTTTTGCAATCATTTCTGCTTTTTCCTCATTAGACACTGCTACCTCACCTTGCATCTTTAAAACTGAATAGTGTTGTTTTTTCCAGATACCCCGCATACTCTTTATGGCACCCCACACTTCTCCTTCAGGTGTAGTTCTACCAATTTTATCACAAAACACCTGCCAACTTTGCCTTTTAGCCTTTCGAATAACCCTTCACACAATAGGCTGAGCCTTTTTGTACTTTACCAAGTTGTCATAATTCATAGCTCTTCTCAGACGTCTAAACGCGAATCCCTTTCTTTAACAGCAGCACTACTCTCTTCCGTCCCCCACGGAACTGTTTTTTTTTTTTTTCCCATTGCTTTTAGGTATGGTCTGCTCTGCCACCTCAACTAATATTTTTCATATCTTAAAATCAGTAATTTCAATATCCTCCTTCAGGTCTACTTGATCAATCTCTCTTTCACTAATATTTTTAAAAATCTCCGATTTAGCTTTAGCAAAAATCCATCTTCCAGCTAATCTGCTCTGTGCTCTTGAAACAAAATTCTAGTTATTATAAGGAAATGATCACTGCCCATGGTTGACTCTTCCACCACTTCCCACTTGCACACACCATCTATGTTTCTTGTAACCGAAGTCAGATCAAGGGCAGAGGTATTCCCTCTCCGTACATCAATACGGGTCCCTTTATCATCATTTAAACAGACCATACTCTTGTCCTCAAACAGCTCTTCCAGCACATTCGCATTAAAGTCATTCCTGGTTCCTCCCCACAATGTACTGTAAGCATTAAAATCTCTACATAACACCACCCTTCCATTATCCATTCCTTCCATTTGCAAAAGCTTATCGAGGTCCAACCTTTTACAAAGATTGTAATAATTAATCACAACAACCTCACCTTCTCTTGTCCAGATTTCCAAAGAGACATATTCTTGATCCTTTCCCGTGCCCAATTCTCTAAAAGGAACATCCTTCCTTATAAACGTTACACATCCCCCACCACCACCTTCACCCCTGTCACATCTTATACCAATATATCCATGGATTTTAAAATCCAACCTAGACCGGAGCCATGTTTCCTGAATACACACCAACTCCGGTTTACTGGACAAATCATCAATGTATTTCTTTAGCTCCTGGCCATTAGCCAACAAACTCCTAGCATTCCATTGTAATAATAAAACTATTTAAAGAATAAAAATATAATCATGTACATGGCCTCTCTGACCTGGCTTGATAATACAGGTCTTTGCTTACCTCCCCTCAAGTAAGTCCACTCAGGCCCAGATTACACTCTGCAGCTTTAACAATTATTTGAAATCTTTCAGCCTTTGATTTCACATCCATAGTTGAATTTATCGCAGCTGTTATGAAAGTGACCAACTTCTTTAGACCCACCTTCACCACACTTTCCTGATCTGCAGCCGCCGCCACGCGCTCTATCCTTAAGTTCCCACTTTCATCCTTTTTAGCTCATCCTCCACCTTCATTGACCACTTTGACGGCTTCTGCATAAGTGACTTTCTGGTGATCTCATATGCACGCTCCCTCTGTTGAGCATCTTGACACACAACCAACAGGTTTCCACCCCTTAACACTTTAACAGAATATCTCCTACCTCTTTCCGCAGCACTGAAGTCAACCTGACAGGATTCAATGTCGCAATCCCTCCCTGCTCTGCAAACCTCAAAATAACCTTAAATTAATTTCCCATTGCTCTTCTCTCTTCTCTCTCCCTGCTTTGTTTATCACTACTTAATCCAATTGTTATAGCACTATTTATTGCACTGCTTGACTCACTCTGACTATACTCCATGCCATCTTTACTTGTACTAAGATCTTCCCCTGCACTCTCTGGTTCATTCTCAATACAGGCTTGTCTACCCGCTTCCACCATTGTCGCCTTTTTCCTCGTTTTATTCTTCATTTTTTGTGCCGATCCCTGAATCGTGACACCAGCCATGTCGATAGATCCTTTATCCTAGATAAAGGATCCTATTAGTGTAAGATTTAACCATAAGATGCACTATTTGCTCACGCAGTCCACCTCAGAGGGCACATACCATCTCAGACGGTGTCTGTCCTCTAGAAACTTCCTTTCTGAAAGCATGGCAAGGAGTCGGTGCATGTTGTGTGAGGTGTCAGTTAGAGACTGCTCTTAAGGCCCCGCCTTACGTTGCTTCTGATTGGTTCATTATTGTGTGATGCCTGCCGTGGTTGGTTAGATTTAGGTACAAGGAGACATGGATTGGTCTGGGATTGGTTATCTCGGTCAGTCAATCAGAGTTACTCGAGCTTCGGCAAGCCATGAGGACCAAGCTTCATTATCATGAAAAAAATAAATAGAATATTGAATGGGGAAATATAAGCGTGAGAAATGTCAAGTGTGGCGTGTGGTGTGAGAATGCGTCAAATTGCATGACTGTCACACTCAAAGCGTGAGACTTGGCAGCTCTGTATTTATCCAGGTGAGCCATATCATATCTTGTTCTCATGCACGTTAATTTGAAACAGTGTTTGCTAATAAATTATGATAATAAAAAAAGAACCGAGTTTGATCTGTATACATGTCTTTTTATTTTTTTATTGCATGGGAGAGATGCCGCCCCCCGCTTCAGTGACTTTCATCAGGTCCGACTTGAGAGCTTTGCTAGTATAACAACAGTGTGAGTGCAGCTGCTCAGCCGGCCCTCCCCCTTCTCTGGTCTCCGTCCGGTGTAACCCACTGTCATGGTCTTTTACCTTGTGCTGAGATTGATTGTGAGCATGCGCACTCCAGGAAAATTCATTTATGCTACTTCCGCTTATCTTTTTTCTACTTCTGCCGTGCTGAGATTAAAAATGTAATTTCAAAGCTAAGGTTCAAAGCTAATGTTATTTGACGAGTGCTTAATGGCTCCTTTTCTTGGGGAAAAATCTACAACTGTTCAATACACGAGGCAGGAGAAATATGTTTTATAATGTATTCTATGCAGTTTTTTTTATTATTATTACATGCATTGAGTTTGTATTTTTTTTAAAAAATGTTTTATAATTTATTCAATGCAGTGTTTTTCATTATTACTTGTATTCTGTTTGGATAAAAATAAAACACATGTTGGAAGAAAAAAAAAACATGATTATAATAAAACTCCATACGAAAATAAATAATTTATTTTCCAAAAAAACATGATTATAATATACATTGCAGTAAATAACAATTAACCTAATTTAATTTAATTTTTAAAAATCAGTATAATCCAGCACGGGCACTGTTCGTAGTAGTCACGTACTGAGATTTTAAGATCTCAGCACGGAGGGAAATTTAGACCGTGACACCGGTCCGCCAGTCTGCTGAAACTGAAAAATCCGAGGTGAGGATGACGTACATGAACGCACCGCGGACCGGTCCGACCTGCCAGGTGGGTTTTGCGTATACACACACGCGCACACACACGCACGCACACACACACACACACACACACACACACTCACACACAGGTGACAGTGTGTGTTTCCTGTTTGTCGGACGCAGTTCGCTCCTCGTTCGGTGCCACAGGTGAGTGTTTCCTTTCACAATAAGACGCGCGTTAGTCAGAGTTTGGGACATTTTAATCTGGACACTTTGCTGTGGACGCGCTTGACTTGCCCGGACACCTGATTGGTGGCTGATCGCGTGTCACAGTCGGTGGAAGAGAATCAGGTGAAGTCTGAACTCTTTTCATCTCTCTTATTGTTCTCTGTTGTGTGATTGGTCAGAAATTTTATGTAGGCGTGGTTTGTGTTGTTCACTGTCCTGCTCTCTGGGTCGTGTGTGTGTGTGTGTGTGTGTGTGTGTGTGTGTGTGTGTGTGTGTGTGTGTGTGTGTGTGTGTGTGTGTGTGTGTGTGTTTTGGTGTTCCGGTTCGACTAGTGATCATGTTAGACAACGGAAGTCCAAAATGTTTGACCGTCACGTGATTCATGTAGACTGAATTTGTTCCCCGGAAGTTATTGGCGGGCCATTCGAATCAATTGACATAACTGGGATTTTCAGTACTTTGTTGTCAATAACTGCATTGATTTACAATATGTATACTGTCATATGTATGTGTGTATATAAAATATGTTTATGTAGTTCCATAAATAGTTTTTTTTTTTTTTTCCCTAACGTAAATTTGTTTTAAAGATGAGTGTAAACAGCGAGTTTACCTGCTTTTTTTTTTTTTTTTTTTTTTTACATAAATAAGGGTAACATTAATTTGGTTAAAAAACGTGTTGCAATGTATTGTATACAGGATGTATTCCTTTGAATTTTCTTGAATGTTCTTAAAGTTTAATGGTATTAAGAGCAATCACATCCCAACTTCTATTTAGAAGAATATATCTTTGGCTTGCATGTGCAGAAATCTGAAAAAAGGTGTCATTAAAAAACAAACCACATCCAGACATATTTATTATGTTTATACAGATATAAAAATAGACATTCGATTTTTACTATGCACTTATGTACCAAGATTAATTTGTTAAATAAACAAAACATTAATAACTTGTCATGCAGTTTGTCTGTGCCTTTCATACGTGGTGTCCTTGCATGTGGTCACCACCATGGTTTGCTGCGCTGCATGGGGATGCTCCAATCGCTCCGAAAAAGGAGTGAAAACGTATGGCTTCCCAGCCGAACCAGAGAGGAGAAAGAAATGGTTAGCCAAAGTCAGCAGGAGCCATCTCAAAATAAATCAGGATTATAACAATAGGGTAATCATATTCAAACACTTCATTTGCACTTTTTCACAAATAACACAATTGAAAAGCTTACTGTTTGATTTAAAAAAAAAAAAAAAAAAAAAGAAGATATGTAGCCTATGTGGGTAGATAAAACTGAGTTGTGTGAAGTAAACTCAGGTTATTCTACAGGCACATTTTTGGCATTAAGTAATTAATAACATTGACTACAGCAAAATAAATCATGTTTAAAAGTGTTTTCTCTAATTCCACATTGTTGGATGAAATGGCAATAATAAGATGTAACCTTGTGGTTAAGGCTGTGTGTTGCTAACTTTATCGTATAGTAACGTTAGCATATCCTCATTTGCTATCTGCTAATGATCCCTTAATCTACTAATTTAGCGGGGGATAATCCACTAACATGCTTTAATGCACACGTTAATGGGTTTAGATACACTGATAATAATAATAATAATAATAATAATATCCAGTATGATTATTTAAACGTCTTACCGTTCAAAAGTACATCAGAAAAGGTCTCATCTGCTTTAGCTTCATTACGCTGCAACAGTCAACTGCTCACTTCCGGGGAACGATTGTAGGCTTCATGAACCGCCATTGCTGTAAAAAAAAAAAACATACGAGTGAACGGTGTCGCAACTTTCTCTCTCTACGGCTCTGGTGTAAACATTAATGGCGTCACCATTTATGATGGTCACCAGTTGAAGTGATACACCCTCTCTTTTCCTCTCCAATTAATCTTCCTGCTCACATCTCCAAAACCTATGAATGCAATGAAGTTGCGCAAAACTTCGCGTTTGCACTCGGTCTTGTCAGACTGTGAAAATCGGTCTTGTCAGATTTGTTATGTTTTGACTTCTGAAGTATCAAAACATGATATGTAATATCATATTATGATATTGTAATATGTCGATAAAAGGGAAGTTAAATAATAAATAGAAAAATTCTGAAGTGAAATTTAGGGAAATTTTAAACAGAAAATATGTGTTTGGTAGACTGGAATCCTTCCTAATCTCCTTGTATTATTAAATGTTTAATACAGGCGATTAGTCTTGAAGCGCTCACAAGGCATTTGAGTTTTGGGGGTCTGAGCGGGGCGAGACAAACACGTGCAGAGTAACCAATTAAAACAATCAGTGAACGCGATGACAGTAGAGTGATATGCAAATAGGAAAATGGCGTGGGTGTACGGTACAGACTTACGGTTTCAAAGCCTCTTCTTGTTGTGGTTTCAATGATATATCCAGGTCTTTTAAAACAGAGCAGCGCGCAGCTTCGAACAACTTCTCTGTTGCCCAGCGCCTTGTTTGTTTTGACACTGCTTGTCGCAAGAGTTATCACGTTCTTTTTGTACAGCTCTGATTGGCTCGGTTTCTTTCGAGCCGAGGAAGTGAGCAGAAACGGCAGCATTACCATACCCACTTTCTTAAAAAGTAAGAAAGTGGGTGTGGTTTATTGCCAGGCTATGTGTATGGCTAAAACTGTTGTGAACCATCTTCAGCTGCGTTACCTACTGGACTAGCTTAACCACAACATGAAGCCAGCTGCTAGCTTCTTGCTGCTAACGCTCCTCCTTCATCTTCACAGTCGGTGCAGAGTCCCGTCCTCCATGTCTTCGGGAGTGTCTGGTTCCGCCTCCAGGTTCGACCGGGTCAGGGAGTTCCCCATCTACGACCAGGTTCCTGAGGGCTCCCTGGGCCGAGAATCCAGTCTTCCCTTGCCGCCGCCTCCACCGTCCCTCCATGGGACTTTACCGGCCGTCAGCTTGGACCCCCTTCCTCCTCCGCCTCTCCCGGATCAGCCAGCCGTCGGGCCTGAGGCCTACTTTCCCCCCAGCGATGACGATGAAGGTGACATCGACGCCATGGACATCAAACCGGTTCACCGCTTCATCCCAGACTCGGTCAAGAACTTCTTCCGCGGTAACAGCGGAACTCGTAGCGGCCGCGGTTGGTCACTGTCCCACACCACGCCTGGGGTTCCCTGCTCGCCGCCTCACTCTGCCCCTCCATCCCCGTCACTTCCTGGCTCCTACAAGGACCCGTACGGCGGCTCGGGCGGCAGCTACTCATCTCGGAAGGAGCATGATGCCCTGCTGTTGGGGGCCGACGCCCTGGACTCTGCCTCGGCCGTGCCCACCAACCTGTCGACGCAGACGTACCAGGAGAAGGTTGAGGAGTATCACCAGCGCTACGCCTACATGAAGTCCTGGGCCGGCCTGCTGAGGATCCTGGGCTTCCTACAGCTGCTGCTCGGCGGTGCCGTGTTCGCGTGCGTCTGCGCGTACGTCCACAAGGACAACGAGTGGTTCAACATGTATGGATACTCCTCGCCGCAGCTGTTTGGAGGCCTAGGCGGTGGCGTGGGGGGGTACGGGAGCAGTTATTACACTGGCCCCAAGACGCCCTTTGTCTTGGTGGTGGCCGGCTTGGCGTGGATTGCCACGGTGATCCTGGTGGTTCTGGGGTTGACGTTGTACTACCGGACCATCCTCCTGGACTCCTCATGGTGGCCCCTGACAGAGTGCGCCATCAACTTGGCACTGGCGGCACTGTACGTGGCGGCGGGGGTGGTGTACGTGCGGGACACCACCAGGGGTGGCATGTGCAACATGCCGGTCTTCAATAACGGCGTGAACGGAGCGTTCTGCCGCACCGAGGCCGGACAGACGGCCGCCATCGTCTTTATCTTCATCAACATGGTGCTGTACTTCATCAGTGCTGCCGTGTGCTTGAAGCTGTGGAGGCATGAGGCCGCCCGCATGAGGAGGGCCGCGCTCGAACACGAGGTCAGAGGTCACGTCTGGGTTTGAAGGAGCGAGTGTCAGGTTTTCCTTTTCTATGACAAGAATCACCATAAAATATTAGATTAGATTAGATAGACCGGTGGTTCTCAAACTTTTTTGGCTCAAGTATCCCATTTCTCTTATTTCTGAATCCAAGTACCGCGTTTGTCCAACTACATTTTGATCAGAATAGAATAGAATGCTTTATTGTCATTATACACAAAGTACAACAAAATTAAAAAGACAACTCTTGTAGTTCAAGATACAGAGAAAATAAAAAGAAAGATAAATAAGTCTATTAATGAGAGGAGCCACTAACATGATAAATAAACAAATTAATAGACGGTGAGAATTCTCTGAAAAAACAACTATGAGCACAATGATGGAATGAAAGAGTGATAACATACATCTTAAAGAATCTCATTCTGTAAATAATTGGAATGAAACAGTATTTAGTGCCTCCTGAATAGATTTCCAGTCATCTCCCGCCTGGTGTGGGACCAAAACGGACCTTTGTATTTTCAGTTTATGTTCTAATCAAGATCATTTTCATCATCAATATTATGATTATTATTTTCAACTAAAACCCCATATTTTTTTAATAATTTTCCACTTTCCATCTCTCAAGTACCCCCTGTAGTTACATTTAACTACATAGAAACACTGAGATAGACTATTAATCAGTATACACACCACCAAAGATCTATGCTATGAACTATTACATAATAATAAAATATTATGAATGAAATATTGATCATGTAAATAACCAATTTATTATTATTATTATTATTATTATTATTATTATTGTTATAGAAATTATAGCAATAAAAAAATTATAATACTAACATTAATATCTAATCATGTTATTTACAATAATGTATAATAATAATAAAATTGCATTCATTCATGTTTAAAAATAGATGTTTCCTAAATTAACAATAATGATATAATAATTCAGATAATTATAATAGTATAATAATGTGGTTTTAAGAATATTTATATCCCACTAAAGATTATTATAGTAATGTAATAATATTGATCTTTTTGTGATTTTCAATTGTGATCAATTATTTAGTTCAGATTGATTTCACCCTCACAGAGGACTCTTTCAATCTGTTTTCATTAGTGTGTGTTGATTTTCATGATGTTATAATGTCACAGTAATCAGTCAGTCTGTCTGTCTGTGTGTCTGTTTGTCTGTAGATGAGGACCGTGGAGTCTTCGATGCCGCTCTCCATCGTGAGTATCTGTTCATACGCTCGCTCGTCTCAGAACAAACGCTGACTCTAATAATAATAATAATGGATGACGCTCACAGCTGGGGGCGGGCTCTAGGGCCTCGGACGCCACGCCGCTGCCCACTGTTCAGCCCGACATCACGGACGCTGCCACGTACCGCACAGCTCAGATGGAGCCGGAGATCCTTCGAGGTCACATCCCTGCAGGACACATCCCCAAACCGGTGGTCATTGCAGACTATGTGGCGTGAGTCATTAACCATTAATAATCAATAATAATATGTGCCGTCAATGGTCAGCTGATCACTGCAGGTATCTCTGTCCTCAGTAAGTATCCCAGTATCCGTTCAGACGAGGAGAGGGACCAGTACAAGGCGGTGTTTAACGACCAGTATGCAGAGTACAGGGAGCTCCACGCTGAGGTCCAGGTCATGGCTCAGAAGTTCCAGGAAATGGACGACATGATGCACAGCCTCCCCGCTCGTCCCTCCAGCCAAATGGTTGGATGCTGCCATTTAGCACTGACGCTATCAGACCCTAACTGATGCTCACAGACGTTGACAGACTCTTACTGAAGCTAACAGTCCCTTACAGACACTCACAGTTGCTCACAGACGCTAACAGACGCTCACTGAATCTAACAGATACTAACAAATGCTCACAGACGCTCACTGAATCTAACTGACACTAACAGATGCTCAAAGACTCTCACTGATCCTAACAGACACTCACAGATGCTGACAGACTCACTGACCCTAACAGACAGACACAGACACTAACAGATGCTAACAGACGCTGACAGACTCTCACTGACCCTAACAGACACTAACAGACACTCACAGATGCTCACAGATGCTAACAGACGCTGACAGACTCTCACTGACCCGTACAGACACTCACAGACGCAGACGCTCACAGATGCTCACAGATACAGACGCTAACAGACACTCACTGATGCTAACAGACGCTCACAGACCCTGACAGAGGTTCAGCGCCTCACAGACACTAATAGACGCCCACAGACCCTAACAGACATCCAAAGACCCTAACAGACGTTCACTGACACTAACACACGCTCACAGACGCTAACAGGCACTCACAGACCCTAATAGACGCTCACAGACCCTAATAGACACTCACAGACCCTAATAGACGCTCACAGACCCTAATAGACACTCACAGACCCTAATAGACACTCACAGACCCTAATAGACGCTCACAGACCCTAATAGACACTCACAGACCCTAATAGACGCTCAGAGACCCTGATAGACACTCAGAGACCCTATTAGACGCTCACAGACCCTGATATACGCTCACAGACCCTAATAGACACTCAGAGACCCTAATAGACGTTCACTGACACTAACACGTTCACTGACACTAACACATGCTCACAGATGCTAACAGGCACTCACAGACCCTAATAGACGCTCACAGACCCTAATAGACACTCACAGACCCTAATAGACGCTCACAGACCCTAATAGACGCTCACAGACCCTAATAGACACTCACAGACCCTAATAGACGCTCAGAGACCCTGATAGACGCTCACAGACCTTAATAGACACTCACAGACCCTAATAGACACTCAGAGACCCTGATAGACACTCAGAGACCCTAATAGACGCTCACAGACCCTGATATACGCTCACAGACGCTAATAGACACTCAGAGACCCTAATAGACGTTCACTGACACTAACACGTTCACTGACACTAACACATGCTCACAGATGCTAACAGACACTCACTGATGCTAACAGACGCTCACAGACCCTGACAGACGTTCAGCGCCTCACAGACACTAATAGACACCCACAGACCCTAACAGACGTTCACTGACACTAACACGCTCACAGACGCTAACAGGCACTCACAGACCCTAATAGACGCTCACAGACCCTAATAAACACTCACAGACCCTAATAGACACTCACAGACCCTAATAGACGCTCAGAGACCCTGATAGACACTCACAGAACCTAATAGACGCTCACAGACCCTGATATACGCTCACAGACACTAATAGACACTCAGAGACCCTAATAGACGTTCACTGACACGTTCACGTTCACTGACACTAACACACGCTCACAGATGCTAACAGGCACTCACAGACCCTAATAGACACTCACAGACCCTAATAGGCGCTCACAGACCCTAATAGACGCTCACAGACCCTAATAGACACTCACAGACCCTAATAGACGCTCAGAGACCCTGATAGACGCTCACAGACCCTGATAGACGCTCACAGACCCTAATAGACACTCAGAGACCCTAATAGATGACCACAGACCCTGATAGACGCTCACAGACCCTAATAGACGCTCAGAGACCCTAATAGACGCTAATCGACACTCGCTGTGCTGTGTTTCAGGAGAAGGAACGCCTCGACCTCATCCTGATGGAATACCAGAAGAAGAAGAACGTAAGTCTTCAGTTGCAGTTTCTTCATCACAACTTTGTCAGTTTGCAGCTTCCAAAAGAAAAAGGTGTGTGCGTGTGTGTGTGTGTGTGTGTGTGTGTGTGTGTGTGTGTGTGTGCGTGTGCGTGTGTGTTCAGGATCCCACGTTTGTGGAGAAACGGGAGCGATGTGAGTACCTGAAAAACAAACTGTCACACATCAAGCAGAAGATCAACGAGTACAACAACAAGAGCCGTAGCTGAGGGAGAGAAAATGTCCATTCACACATCATTACATCATCATCACGACATCTGTGACAGAAGGAAGTGTGAAAGTATGTTTTTAGACTGATTTGCTGCAAGTTACACCTTTTTGTTTCATTCACTTCTCTGGAATCTAAGCTGCTGTTCTTAATCCTCCTGCAGCTTCTGACTGTTACTGTAGTGCATTTTATTTTGAAGGTCAGAGCTGTTACTCTGATTGCTTTTATTGCTCTGTGTGTGTGTGTGTGTGTGTGTGTGTGTGTGTGTGTGTGTGTGTGTGTGTGTGTGTGTGTGTGTGTGTGTGTGTGTGTGTGTGTGTGTGTGTGTGTGTGTGTGTGTGTGTGTGTGTGTGTGTGTGTGTGTGTGTGTGTGTGCGTGCGTGTCTGCGCGTGTGTAGTTTTTAAAAGAAAGTCATTTTTACTCACTGCTGCTCCCTGGATTCTTAATGATCCTGTGCTTTGATTGTTTTAATAAAAACGACAACAATAAAATCATTTTGTATCAACTTGTTTTTGTTGTTTTCGTGTTTTGATTATTTTTAAAGGTTTTTTTTTTTTTTCCCTATTTCTTAGATTTTTAAATCTGTAATAGTTTATTTTTCTGTTTTTATTTTCTAAGTTCTGTGTATAGATATTTTCTGCAATCTTCTAAAACATTATTCATTGTTTATATGGTTTTTTTCTATTTTTGTGCATGTTTTTAAATTGTATTTTAACTGTATTGCTTAAAAGTTTTTGTTGGTTTTTATTTTTATTTTTTTAACATTGTTTTAATCTTTTCAATTGTTTATCGGTGTATTTTGTTAGCTTTTGCAATTGTTCCCTTTGATTTATCTTTATTGTATGTGATTATTTTTTTTCGTTTTTATTGCTTTTTTTTTTTCTAGCAGTATTTTTGTAGTTTTCTCTTGGATTTTCCTGTTTTTCCCTATTATTTGAATTGTTTTTAATAGTTTGGAATATTTTCAATTGCTTGTAAATTTGTATTGATTTTAAATGTTTTGTATTGGTTTACGTGATTGTTTTTATATCTGTTTCAAATGCCTCTTTAGTTTTAGTCCAGACCATAAACAGATTTTTTTTTTTTATTACAGCCCAGGGCCAAAACCTGTGATTGATCTGATCTGAGGGTCACATGTTTAATATTCATGTCATCAATTAGAGTAATGACCTATCAGATCATTAACACAGGAAACAACAAAGGGTTTGTGTGTGTTTTATTACATTTATGTCTTTGTTTTGTGTATTACTTTTTTGTGTTTTTTCTCTCTCATTTTGTGTGTTTTTCTGTTATTTTGTGCATTCAGTTTGGGGGTTGAACAAAATTAGACTGAGAGCTGCACATGTCTGCTGTAGATGTTTCTTTTGTTTAAAACTGAAACTAAAATGTAAAAGACATTTTCCACCAATAAAGAAGAAGCTCCAACGCCTCTTTTAGGAGTTGATGGTTTGTACACAGACTGGTTATTCTGGGTTTGTGTGTGTGACGTGTGTGTGCGACAGGAACATTTGGTTGTTGTTTCTGGGATTCTTTTCATTCTTGGATAAAAAAACAACCAAAAACTCCCTGACATTTACATAAAATAAAAATATTGTGATATTTGATATGGTGACAAAACACCAACAGAAAGATATACTTTTGATTTAATTCTAACGTTTTTTATTAGGCATTATTTTTCATTCGATCATTTTGTCCATTTATTTTGGTTTTTCTTTGTCATTTGTGTGTCTTTGTAGTGATTTTGTGTTTTTATACTTGCATTTTGTGTGTTTTTGATGTCCATTTGTGTGTCTTTGTTGTCATTTGTGTGTTTTTGGTGTTATTTTGTGAGTTTTTGTAGTGATTTTGTGTTTTGTTTTGGTATAATTTTCTGTGTCTTTGTAGTGATTTTGTGTTATTACTTTCATTTTGTGTGTTGTTGGTGTCAATTTGTGTCTTTGTTGTCAATTTGTGTGTTTTTGGTGTCATTTTGTGCCTTTTTAGTGTTCATTTTGTGGTTAAATGTTGTGTATGTGCACCATGTTGCTGCTGTAAACAATGAAATGGTTTCCTCTTCATTTTTAGGACAGGTCCATCCTGTCTCACCTGCAGGGCGCGGAGCACGTGATGCGGTCACACCTGCTGCAGGCACGCCCCTTTATGGGGCTGAGCGCGCGGGGGATGCGCGGATAGGTTTGTGTGTTTTCACTGAGAGCGTCGATAGCAGAGGACACACACACGGACACACACGGACGCTGTGACACACACACACACGGACAGGTGAGTGTTTCAAAGGCCTCGCGGTGAAATGTGAAGAAAAGCTGCTGCGTTTTTGTGAAAGTTCTCTGGAAGAAAACGCCCTTCTTTCGCCTTTTTCCCCCAGCTGTTTTCACCTGAAATGACGTCATGTCATCTCCAATTTTCGGTCGTAGAAAAACATTTCCTTAATATTTCATCCAAATTTCTCTCTTATTTTTCAATATTCCGCTCAAATAAGGTGGTTGTCTGTTGTATTTGGTTGGTTTTTGTGGTGAATTTTGCTCAGTTTTTGGAATATTTTAAGGTTATTTATCGTCATTAAGGGGTTAATGTGGTTTAATTTGGTATCTGGGTGAAATAAATGTTTTCTGCGGCTGACCGACCTCATGATAAGGTTTTGTATTCGTTTTTTTTTTTTTTTTCTATCTATTTACAGGCTATTGTTCGTCACTCTTTTAATAATGTGGTAATTATTTGCTCTATTTAAGATCATTCGAGTTTTTTGGAGGTTGTTTGGTTTCTTTATTGACGTTTTGGTTTAGAAGTGGTGAGAAAAGTTTTGAAAATGTGTTTTCTGCAAAAGGTTTCACATAAAATGAATAGATTTCACAAATGAAAGTATTGCATAAGAACACTTTCATCCATTCTTCATCATTCATTTTCATTCTGTGATTCATTCTGGTGAGTTTGTCTATTTAAAAGTTTCTTTTTTAATGTTCATTAATATGTAGTCTTTATTTAGGTTTTCTTGCTCTATTCTAAGGTTATTTGGGTTATTTTTTATTTTATTTTATGTGTTTAATAGACACTGTTAAACCTCTGTGTACATGACACTTTTCTATTATCAGGTTGTTGATTATTTTTGTCTCATGTTGTAATTAATTCTGGTGGTTTTTGGTCTATTTTAAGTTTATTTAGTCTCTTCGGTGTCATTTTGTTTTTAATTAGGATTATATCTGCTATTTTTGGTTGAAGAGAAAAGTTGTCAAAATGTGTTTTCTGACGTAGCATTTTCATTTTTAGTTTATTGATTTACCACATAAATGCCTACATATTTTATACTTTAATCCATTCTGACTATCTGGTTGCTGGATCTTTCCCCCCACTTTATTTAAGTAATTAAGGCTTTTGGGATCCCATTTTTGTCTCGTTATTGCCATATATATATATATATATATATATATATATATATATATATATATATATATATATATAGTGGTTGTTTTGTGGTTTAATTTGATAAAGATTATTCATGTACATCTTTTTTTATGCTTTATTTTTTTATATAGAGGTTTAATGTGGTTTTGGTTTTTTTAGAGGTGTTTTTGTCTTTTAATTGTTTGTTTTTTATTAATTCTGGTAGTTTTCCCGGTTCATTTTAAGGCCAGTGCTTATTTTGTTCTCATTTATGTCACTTTGGGATTGTTTCTGCTCCATTTTAAGGTTATTTACCTTAAAAGTTTGTCTCTTACCCTAAAAAGTTTTTCTTTTTTGTCATTTAGTCCTTAAATGTTTTTTCTTCTCTGAAAGGATGTATTTTAATGTGTGCTGTTATTTGGACCAACCACGTAAAACCTACTCTTTCATTGATTCTTCAGCTTTTTTTATCCTGCGACTAAATTTGTTTTTTGTCCCTCATCATCACTTTGATGAATTATGCTTTATCCTGGTTTTCTGTGGAAGATGTTGTGTGTTTGTGAGGAAACCTGAGACTAGCCGCTGTCACTGTCCTCATCACCGTGTGTCAGTTTACAACACCTAACATTAGTGTGTGTGTGTGTGTGTGTGTGTGTGTGTGTGTGTGTGTGTGTGTGTGTGTGTGTGTGTGTGTGTGTGTGTGTGTGTGTGTGTGTGTGTGTGTGTGTGTGTGTGTGTGTGTGTGTGTGTGTGTGTGTGTGTGTGTGTGTGCGCCCTCACTCAGCTGAACTGCAGTCCCTCCTCAAGATGCCGAGCCACAATCACAACAATGGCAAACAGTGAGTTCAGCCTCCGTCGCACACATTCAAACACAACACAAATCTTTGGGAAAGTTTTAACATCACAGTGTTGAGAAAATCTCTCTTTTTTTCATTTTCATGTCCACAAACAGACAACATTGTTTCAGGATCTGACTTAAATAAAGTACTTCTGATTCTGATTAAAAAGGCATGATTTCATCTTAGAATCATGATTGTTCAACTGGAAAGATGAGAAAGAAAATTTAAAGTAAACTCATCCCAGAAATACAAAAGATAAAACACATTTCTCATATTCCTTCCAGACAAATTTCCTCTGGGAATTATTGTCATTTTACTTGTTTTTGTAGTCAGTTTGTGTGTCTTTGTAGTGATTTTGTGTTTTTATTTTCAATTTTTTTGTGTTTTCGGTGTCCATTTGTGTGTCTTTGTTGTCAATTTGTTTGATTTTGGTGTCAATTTGTGTCTTTGTTGTGATTTTGTGTTTTTTATTTTCATTTTGTGTGTTTGTGGTGTCCATTTGTGTATCTGTGTTGTCAATTTGTTAGTCTTTGTAGTGATTTTATTTTTTGTTTTGTGTGTTTTTGGTGTCATTGTAGTGATTTTGTTTTTTAATTTTGTGTGTCTTTGTTGTTGAGAGGGTCAAAGGGTAAAGGGGCGGGGCTCTGTCATCAGGTTCAAATATTGGTTAGAATCATCTCATGGGGCCGATAAGGTGAAGTGAGAAACATGTTGAAGTACGTTTGTGATAACTCTTGTTCTTCCTCCTCCTCAGCCGGTACCGGCACAGCGAGCATGTGTCCAACCCGAACTTCTACTACCCCAATGATAAGGTGCTCCACTACTACCGCTGGACCTCGCCACCAGGCGTGATGAAGATCCTGTGCATCATCATTATCATCATGTGCGTGGCAGTGTTCGCCTGCGTTGCCTCCACTCTGGCCTGGGACTACGACATGAGCCTGATGGGCGGCGGAGCCGGACTGCTGCCTGGGGTCGGCGGCGGTAACTTGGGAGGGGGAACCTACGGCGCTGGCGGCGTCTATGGGGGCGGGGCCTATGGCGGCAGCTACCCAGGCTACGGCAGCTCCTATGGCGGCTCCATTGGCAGTGGTGGCTCCTATGGTGGATACGGTGGCGCATATGGAGGAGCGCAGATGGACCCCAAGGCAGGGAAGGCTTTCATCATTGCCATCGCTGCCATTACTTTCATCGCTGTGCTCATCATCTTCATCATGGTGATCTCAAGGCAGAGCTCCTCACGGTCTGATAAGTTCTACCTGGCAACGACCGTGATCTGTGCCATCCTGGCCTTCCTGATGATCATCGCCACCATCGTGTACCTGGTGGCAGTGAACCCCACGGCACAGTCCACTGGGTCCATTTACTACAACCAGATCCGTCAGCTGTGCGCTCAGTACCAGAACCAAAACCAGGCCCAGGGAATCTTCCTGAACCAGTACCTTTACCATTACTGCGTGGTGGAGCCGCAGGAGGTCAGCTCACCTTTACCCACTCACTTTCCAGTTAGAGCATTACCTGTGTCAATTAGCGTGACCAAAGTGTCTGACGCAATCAAAATGTGGGCTGATCACAACACAACAACAGTCATAGAAAAGGTCATAACCACGTTGTCACTGAGATTAGGTGTGAGTTAACATAACACTAGTAGCAGATAGCAGAGCACTGTAACAATTAGCAACATTTTTGCGGGAGTTACTACGATAACCCTCATCGGGATAACAGTGTCACTTAGCAGGATAACGGTTAGCATAATAATAGTTTCAGTTAGCATGACGATGCCAATTAGCACAAATTCTGTATCAGCAAAATAACGTGTCCGTCTGCTAGCTGATAGCTTAGCATGATAGCTGTAACAATTAGTGTAACTTTTGTGTAAGTTACTACAATAACGGAATCATCAATTAGCACCATAACTGTCAGTTAGCACTAACAGTTGCAGTTAGCACATTATTTGTCCGCTAATGGTGTGAGTTAGCAGGATTAGTGGTTCAGAATCAGAATCAGAATTCCTTTAATAAACCCAGGGGGAAATTGCTGGTTGGTTAGCAGCAAGGTGTGAGTTAACGCTGGCAGTTCAATAACAATTTTAGTTCACGTAATAATAGAACGTCAGTTAATGCAGTGATGACACATTTGATAAGACAAGGTACTAAAGTCATAATTTGTCAGAACAATAACAGAAAACAGTAGTAATTTGTGTAGGGAATCCAATTACCTCAAGTCCATTTCTTATTTCTGCATCATTTTCGCATTAGCTTACGCATTTACGTTTGGTTTACGTTTCATAATTTTTTCGTGTTTAGATTACTTTTCTGGATATTAAACTTCCTGGGATCTTAGCTAGCATGCTAAGCATGGAGTCAGCTACTTATAATAATTGTATTATCATATGTTTCAGATGACATCACAGATGACAGATGACATCACACCAGATTAATTTGGCGAGAAACGGGAGTGTCTGTTTGCTACACTGTTAGACCCTCAGCCGTCTGTTTAACAGGACTAATCCCATTGAAATGTGTGACATGGTTCCAAAACTTGCATGTGAGGGTTTAATTCGTGCAAAAGAGTTTTCCCTTTCATTTTTAGTGAAATACTACAAACCGATGAATCACCCTCAAGTTTTGCATGAAATGTGATTATGTAGCGTCAGATTTTGAACGCGATTATGAGGGAAAATTTAAATTTTCTTCTGTTTGCTAAACCTGAAAAACATCCTGTCACCCGTTTTAGAATAGAATTGACTTGTATTGTCATTACACATTGGTAATGAAATTGGGTGCTCAGGACAAAAATGGGGAAAATTGTGTGTATATATGTGATGTTTGTACCAAGTCATGCATGCGAGACATTTCCGCGTCATGTTAAAGCCTGATTTTTGGTGACGTGTCTGTAAAGCATGTATGATAATAACTCTGTACACAATTAAAGGAGATGGTTTGTTAGTAAATGTGTGACGTGTTGTTAGCCTCCCTCTGACGCTCTGTGGTCTCTGCAGGCCATCGCCATTGTCCTGGGCTTCCTGGTGTTTGTGGGTCTCATCATCCTACTGGTTTTTGCCGTTCGGACCCGAGCTCAGATCAGGCGCTGGGGACAGGATCGCATCATGTGGGAGGAGGTGAAGGTGATGCGAACTGGGATGAACAACAGCGTCGGGGAGTGGGTGAGTCCATGCATGGGAATCAGGATTATAGATTTCCAAACACGGGAACAACAACGGGATGAGTGGGATTTGGGTCCTCTCTGGGTTTTGTGTTAAACACAGGTTTTTCTGTCTATTTATTCAGTTTGTCTTGTGTTGTGTCTCTAGTCTTGTTTGTCTTTGATTTGATGAAAGCGTAACATTTGGGGGCTTGTACAGGATCATTTTTGTAGGAATGTAGTCTAAAGCAGTGGTTCTCAAACTTTTTTGGCTCAAGTACCCATTTTCTCTTATATCTGAATCAAATTTAGAATTCTATGAAAAAAAACAACTTTAGAGCGAAATGATGGCATGAATCAGTGTTAACACACATTTTAAAGAATTTTCTTTTGTAAACAAGAGTGGAATGAAACAGTATTTCCTCCTGAACAGATTTATTTCTATAGATTTGATCATTTTTGGTCTTATCCCGCCTGGTGTGGGACCAAGACTGACCCTTGTATTGTTAGTCCATGTTCTGATCAGGATTATTTCATAATAATGATTATGATTTGAATTTTTAACTAAAAATACAAATTATAAAACCCCATATTTGTAATGCTTTAATTTATTAGGTTTCCATTCTCTCTCTTTCTCAAGTACCTCCTGTACTGCCATCGCGTGCAAGTTACATTTAGATAAGAGGTAGGGCTTTAACAGTACGCATTTTAAATGTACAGTATAAAGATGAAGACAGGAAAAAATGACAAAGAAAACTCCCACAAAGGAATTGTAAGAAATTCTCAATTTTGTGTAAGTAGTGAAAGGCGAAGTCCTGAGGCCATGAAAAACGACAGCCTTAGTGTAGACGCTGACAGTAGAAACCTGATGCTGTGTGTGTGTGTGTGTGTGTGTGTGTGTGTGTGTGTGTGTGTGTGTGTGTGTGTGTGTGTGTGTGTGTGTGTGTGTGTGTGTGTGTGTGTGTGTGTGTGTGTGTGTGTGTGTGTGTGTGTGTGTGTGTGTGTGTGTGTGTGTGTGTGTGTGTGTGTGTGTGTGTGTGTGTGGACAGGCTGGGACGGTTTAATTTCTAGTTTCTGGGTGTGGTCTTTCTGTCCGCTCTGAGTTTCAGCTGAAGGTGTCCTGCAGGTCAGGATCGTTCCTCAATCGTACGTTTCTACTCGTGTACACCATAAACTGTCACTGCTTTCACTCTCGCCACCTGTCTGCAGTGTGTTTGTGGTAAAGACTGTATTTTTGTCATGGTCATGCTGACCTAAAACAGCAGCTTAGTTGTCATTCCCCTCGCTCTCAGCCCTAGAGTTCCTGTAAATAGGATAGGTTGATGGTGTCTCTGGTATTTCAGCACGCACAGAGAAGTGGAGGAACCAGTCTGTCCTGACAACTCATCCTACAACACTTCTTTTGTTTGTCATCGTCAGATGAAAGTAGGACAAAGTCTGAGAGGAATCAGCAAAACACAAGCCAATCACAACTGACGAGACACTAAAGATCTGAAACTGAACACCATCCCATAATAATCCTTATTCTCCAAATTGAAGCCTTAGTGGCCACGGTTACAGGATGTTTTTTTTTTTTTTTTTTTTAAATCGGAGCTAAATATATATACCAGAAAAAACACAGAACAAACCCTTTGTTTTTGGCCCCAAATGGAAAACCATATAATAAGAACTGTTTCCACTTTTATTTAGATTGTAGTTTTGAAGCAGCAACTGGACAATAATAATAATAATAATACTGTTTCACTTCGGTCAGCTGAGAAGGAGATAGAAGACCGTACTTAGGCCAAACAAAGACAATGGTTAGTGCAACGGCTGCTCTACCTCCATCGACAGGATGTTAAGTGGAAGGAGAACTCTATAATGACCCGCGTCATTAGTGAAGCTCTGTGTCCTGGTGCAGGGCCTTATGTCCCTGATGTCTGTGTGTAATGTGGCCGTGGGAATGTCTCATGTTTATGCGTCTTTCCATCAACTATTCTCATTATCCATATCTTCTAAGACTCTTATTAGATAAATAGTCTTAGCTCGAGTCCAGCTTTGGGTGGCCCTCTTGGATTATGTCATCACTAGTACGTCATTGTGAAAGGACGAGCATGCGCAGAACTACTAGAATTAATTTAAAGCAGAATTAAACTTTTAAAAAGGTCAAGGAATTATGAAATTTGGAATTAAAATCAGAACAAACCAGTCGGAATGGCCATTTTCATTCAGAAGTAGGTGTTTACAAGGGGATTTTTAATATTTTTAAAGAGGATTTAACTGTTTTTCTAAAATTAAAGGGGAATTAAAGCTCTAATGTAAAGATGGCCAGTAACATGTTTGAAAGAAATCATTCTACCTAATCTAATAATCCTTGTATTTTAATCCACCGTGAGCTCTGAACAAACATCACAGCTCAGCAGCTTTAACATCTAACAATCCGGTGATCTCCAAACAATCACATCATCTATACAAGCATCACATTCTTGTTGTCTCCTGTTTGTTTCTGTCATGTCGTTTAGTCTCTTATCGCTGTGTATCTTTTTTTGTTGTTTTGTGTGTAATTTTGTACTTTTTCTTTAGTTTTATGTGTCTTTTTTTTGTGTTTCCATTGTCAGTTTTACTGCATCACAGTCTGTGTGAGGATGAGTTTGAAAAATTGAAGAATATATGAATATATAGTTCTTTATGAAATTTGACTCAGTTACATTGTAATGTTTCATCTGGATTGTGTATTTACTCTTGATATTTCTAAAAAAAAGAAATTGTCATACATTGTGACCTACTGTATGTTTATTAAAGGGGATAGAAATGTGTTCCAAGGCTTCAAAGTGTGAATGATCCTGGTAACATGATCATTAAAAATGAAAGATGCTGCTTCCTGTGTGTCTGACCTGCAGGTGAGCAAAGTGTCGGGTGAGCCCGAGGTGATGCTTCATGCTCCCAACGAGCTGCTGAGAGGATCCAGAGATTACCTGGACACCGTGGATCAGAACAGGCCTCTGTACCTGCCAGGGTGAGGTCTGCTGCACACACATCCACACGACCACACATGGGGGCCACATGTGGCCCTCAGTCTAATTTTGTTCCGCCGGTAATGACAAAATTACTCCAAAAACACACATACAAAAATGACTTGCACATCACACAAGATGACCACAAAAATACAAAAAATTATATAAAAACACACAAAACAACAAAAAACATACAAAATGATAGGAAGATAAACAAAACCAGAATAAAAATATGCAAAATGACTCAAAAAACACACAACAACAAAAATGACTTTGCAAAGCACACAAGATGATCAAAAAAATACACAAAGTGATAGGAAACACACTATACAACAAAAAAAAAAACATTTGAGAGAGAAATATGCAAAACGAGAACGAAAATGTACAAAATTACTCCAAAAGCACATATTATGACAACAAAAATGACTTGCAAATCACACAAGATGACCACAAAATTATATAAAAAGACACAAAACAAGAACAAAAACATACAAAATAAGAGAAAAATATGCATATGTTAGGTATTAATGAGAATGAAAATATGCAAAATGACTCCAAAAACACACATTGATGAGTTGCTCATCTCTGAGTGTAAATGTGAAAACTTCAGTGGAGGAAGTTTCGTCTCGTCCACATGTTTCAGGGCTTTTTCCTCATAGCCTGTGCAGCGGCCGTTTCATATTCCCTCTGAACAAAAACATTCATGTTTTGCAGGGACTCGGACATCAACAGCTCTGTGGACCTGAAGCCCAAACTGAGGGATTACGACGGAGCGGAGTCTGGAGACGATCTGGACGAGGAGGAGGACTTCAGCATGTGAGTTCCTGCTCCTCTCAGTTCAGCATCAGAATTCTGGTAGTCTAAGGAATAATTAGACCTGCTCCTCGTCCTCAGCCTGTTTCCTCCCATCTTGGACGAGCAGGAGCGTCTGACCTATAAGAGGGAGTTTGACCTGGACCATCAGGAGTACCGAGACCTGCAGGCTGAGCTGGACTCTGTGAACCGGGAGCTGGCAGACCTGGACCGGGATCTGAGCCGACAGCCTGAGGGAAGTCCTCAGTACCTGGTGAGAGCAGCAGCTGCAGATCAATAAGCTGCAGCTTTGATTGATCTGATGCACACACACAAATGTGCACACTAACAGCCACGCACTAACCAATACACACACACACACTAACAGACACGCCCTAACCAATACACACACAAGCACACACATTCACTAACAGAAACGCATGCTCACACACTCACGCACACACGCACGCACACCAACAGACACATGTACACGGACTAACAAACACACCCTATAACAGACACACACACACACTCACTGACTGAGACAAACACACGCACGCAAGCGCGCGCACACGTGCATTCGTCTTCAGTCTTTGTCCAATACATATTTTTTTATTCACAGTTAGTGTTATGAAAAAACTCTATACTGAATGAAGTATCAATACTAAAAAGTGAGTATCAGATACGATTAGTCTGTAAGTCTCGGAATCGACCAATGAAAACGGTAAAACACAGAAAAGGACAGAATCAACATGAAACGCCGTCACCGTGAGGCAAGGAACGTTTTTTTTTTTTTTTAATAGGGAATTGTTCTGGGGACCACTGATAAGGTGCACCGCCCTCCCCCCTTCTGCCCTGGCTGCATTAAACACTGTCTAAAATTGCCACAAAAAAAAACTGTGCACATCATTACTGACTTTTAAATCAGAGCCACCAGTGCCCGTTTAACTTTGCTGTGCTTGTAAAACTCTGTCCGTTTCTCGTCAAGCGCTGCTGTGCTCCGTGAAAACATGATCACCTTTAATCAGCTTCACCTGCTCAGTGTTTAAACAACATCTCATCAGAGCTACAGAAGATCTGTGGATAAAGTTGTTCTGTTGTTGTGGATGAGACCATCGATGCCAGGGATTGTAGAGTCTGAAACCATTTGTTTATGTGTAATCATTATGGCCTGGAATGATGTCATCAGGATCATTTAAATTAAGTTTTGATAAACTTCATTTGAATTAACCTAAACAATGAACCTGATCAGATTCAGCAAACCATTGATCCCTGAGGGGAAATTGGTGACTGTGACATTAATGCTGTCCTCATACATTTTTATATAACATAAATAATTAAAAAGGAGCACTCAGAATAATCAATGTCACTACAACTTAAATCTACCTTTTAATTGTGTGTTACTTTATTTTTTACATAATTTTTTTTTTTTATTAGTATTTATTTTGTATTATATTTTTTCTGAAAAAAAATGAATAATATTTCTTAAAAAAAACTGAACTTAAAAAAAATTAAAGTGGAAAACATGGAACTTGGAAAAAAAAAATGGACTTTGAAAAAAAATAAAACAGATTTTATAGGGCCCTCATCATAACACTGAGTTAGCTGATGTCAGCACAGCTGCAGCATGGCTAGTGCTGCTGCTGGGGGGCCTGCGCAAACAGCTTTAGTCAAAAATGAGAAGGGAAAATTTGCTAAATTTTGTTATACTTTCTGAAAAAAGTTTAATAGTTTTTGTTGTTGACAAGTGTTGGTAAATGTTGCACTACATTTCACTTAATTTAAGAATACTTTGTATATTGTTCATAGTTTGTATTTTCAATTTTATTTAAGGAAATTATGCTATTAAATGTTTCTTTTTTTGCCCCGTGGTATCGAGTTTTTTTTTTTTTCCCCTTCTGAGTATCGACATCAAGTTTGAAATTCTAGTATCGTGACAACCCTATTCACACTGTCGCCAGGATGTTGGCTGGCCTTTCGTTGCCATGGGAACCCTCTGGATGGATGATGCACATGCTGACACACTTTTGACTACTGCCAGTTTTTTACAGAAACTCTGTTTTTGCTAATCCAGACTGATAATCCAAAGTTTAGTAAATCTAATGATCCTAATGTGTTGGTTGATGTTGTTTCTCTATTTGTTTGCAGGACACTCTGAGTGAATTCACCAAACTGAAGAATCTGAAGAAGGTTGGCCTGTTATTAATATTTATTTTATTGTTGTCATTGCTTCTGTTGCTGATTTTATCATTGTCATCATTTTCTGTTATTGTGTCTTGTTTTTTCTCATTGTTGTTAGTCTCGTACTGTGAAGCTGGGTTAACCAAACATTCACAATATTTCCAGCAAGTTCCTTTTGTCTTTTTTTTTTTTTGAATGACTATTTTTCAGGAAGTTTACTTTGATCTCCTGACATGATCCTGCTAAAATTATTACGCTGAAGTCATGGACCAAACTGTGTTCGAGCAATTTGCCGCCTGGAGGAGATAGAAAAAACACAGGGTGGCCAGATAAGGGCACATCAAAGCGATCAGCAAACACCTCTGAGGAAGACAAGACTGACAGTTGGCTGTCAAAGCATGTCAGGAGATCAAAGTAATTTTACTGACAATAGTTGTCTGAATAAGAGAAAACCTGAACATATTAAATATTCCAAATCGCCGAGCAGCTGTACTACGAAGCAGGTTATCAACACGTTCACTGAAGCCAGGTGATTCTAAAAGGGGTGGAGATTGCAGCATCTGACCAATCACAGCGCACCATTGCAACTTAAGTTATGTACTATGGTGGAACAGCTTCGTAGTTCAGGCTCATCATCGTCAATGTTGTTGTTTTCATCATGGCTATTCTTTGTTGTTGTCATTATGGGCCTGTACTTATTGCGTTAACTTCCAGGATATATTCAGTGTGTGCTGTACTACGACGCTGGTTAATTTCTTACCGGGCTAAATCATCGTGGTATCTTAGGCTGAACTCCTAACCTGGGACCAGGTTATGAAGTGGATAACATCTGAGCGAGTACTAAAGTCCCGCCTCCTGACAAATCAGTTCTCTTGGAAAATGACCTGCCCATTGTCAGAAGATCCTGGTTGGTGCAGATCTGACAGCTGCGTTTAGGAAAGAAAGATTATTAATGGTAAATGCAATCTGTTCATTTACCGATTACATCCTTTAGGAAAGCTATAGACTTATATCTGATGAAGCCTGTGTTAGACACACTCTGTATTAGGGATGTAACGATTAATCGTAAGGCAGTTAAAAATCGATTCATAGGTATCAAGGTTCACATCGATGCTGTGAAAATTGAATCGCAGTACTTTTTTTAACCAGCAGAGGGTGCTATCCAGAAGTCATGGCGGCGGGCGAAATCTGCTAATACTTTCTTTCTGGCCGCCTTCTACTCTTAAACATATTCATAAATGATTCATTACCCCTTTAGCACCAAAAGAATGTCTGTAATATTAAGTGGATATCTGTAAAAGTCACGTTTTTCTATTAACTCTGTCTGCTAGCATAGCATCTCTTCTTCACTGCACTTCGCTGCATCCCAACCGACCACTGTGTTACCATCGCCCTCTGCTGGTTCAAACAAATATCTGACGCAAATACAGTGCAGACTGTTTGTTTTCTTAAGGTCCAGTTGTTAAGTCACAAAATACATTTTCAGTTGCACTTTTAAAAAGAAAAATAACTATTATGCAGTTTTGTATTGTTTACTATGGAACCAGAATTTAAATGAATAGGCTTCTTCATTTGTATTATTCCTTTATTTATTTCATTCAAGATTTATTTTTAGTTAAATTGCATTGTTTGAATAGTTCATCAAGGGATTCTTTTGACAATGAAAAATAAAAGGAAAATAGTACAGTATTTTCTAAAAAATAAAGGAATATTTTTCAGTCATTTAAGTACAGTCCCATTTTGTAAAATGAATCGTATCGTGAACCCAGTATCGTGAATCGAATCGTATCGGGAGTTGAGTGAATCGTTACATCCCTACTCTGTATGTATGAATGGATCAACTCATTCATTCTTTGATTCATTCATTCATATGCTATAGTGATGCTGACTGCATCAGCAGGAACATACTACAGTAAAACAATGTGCTCTCATCTCAGTGTGTGTGTGTGATCAATAGAGGAGGAGTATCTGAATGTAAACACGTCTATGATGTAATAAAGTGAAACTGATCAGAGCGCTGTTTGATTAGCATCCCGTGAATTAATATTGTATAATCTCACGCTTTTATGTATTACAGTGTGAACAGCTTCCTGGCTGTGTTCCTTCCTTCCTGCTTTTTCTGCAGCAACAGTGTTGTTTTTGGTCTGAATTATGCATTTTAATTATTCAAGTTTTTTTTTTTTTTTTTTTTTTTAATTATTCCTCAATTGTGACGTAAGTTGCTCTACACAGCTTCTCCATGTTTGTGATTGGTCTGACACTGCTATCCCCACTTCAATCACCTCGCTTAAGTAAGCATGTCTCTATCCTGCTTCGGGGCTCTCTGACAGAGAATGTTTGGTTCGGTGAAGCTAACGGAGATAAATCAGGATATACTGATCCAGCTTTAGAGTACAGGCCTTATAATATTTACAATTATCTGTGGTGGTGTTGTAATCATTACTGTTTATTTTGTTTTCAGTCATTGTTATTGATAATAACTTGTCATTAATAATCTAATAATTCTCAGTCACAACTTATTTATTATTCATTACAGTTAGCTGATTTATTACCATTATTGTAATCCTTCTTCACCTCTAAACCTGTTTTCATTGTTTGTATCTTGCAGTCTGCGAACTACCAGCTGAAGAAGAAGAGATGTAAATACCTTCGCTCCAAACTGTCGCACATTAAGAGGAAGATCAGCGAGTATGACCGCCGGCCCTAAAACCCCTCTTTTTAAAAAAAAAAAAACCAAAAAAAAAAAACCAATGAATTAACTAATGATCCGATTGAGCTGCAGTTTTTGATCCCATTGTGTTTTTAATGATCCAGCTTTGAGCTCTGAGCATCTCTGAACAACAAACATATGACAGTGTTCTCAGGGACTGAGAGGATTTTAGTGTGGTTTTTACTTTATAGCTTTTATTTTTGTAACGCTGGGGACAGGAAGTTATTGTAAATAAAATGTGTTTATTTTAATGGACCGTTTGTTTGTGATGACCTCATCACTCAGAGAGCTGTAGCATGCTGTGATTCACTGTGATATTAAACAATGTACCACCATTCTGCTTCTTTCATTAAAGTGGAGACAAACCGTCTCAGCAATAAACCAACAATTCATCATTGATTTGGACCACAATAGGCCGAGTCCATTGGAACACACAATCACTGTGAAGTACACACAAAAAATTCCACTAAAACGCACGACGGCAGAAAAATAAAAAGCATACAAAGTGATTACAAAAATAGACCAAGAACACAAAATGACACCAAACATTAAATAAACTCTGAAAACACAAAAAATACCCATGACAAGAAAAATGCACAGTGACTCCATAAACTACACAAAATAATACATAAAACAACAAAAATCCCAATTCTTTATTTTATTTAAATGACTCAACAAACAAATAGTATGAAAACGGTAAAAACACAAAACTAAACTTAAAAAAAAAGGTTCCCAGAGGAATAAGATCATCTTCTTTAGGGGCCTGTACTACGAAGCTAGATAACACACACACACTGTGAGGGAAATGTGTTGCTTAGTGAATCTGTTGGAATTTAAAATCAATAACTTCATCAGAATCAGAAATGTTTTTAATGGCCATGAACAGTTTTAAGGACAGTACAAGGAATTTGTCTTGGTAGTTGATGCACAAAACAAACAACAAAAAAAATAAAAAACAAAGAACAACCCAGCAACAATAATAATAATAATGATAAATATAAAGGATGAGGGATAAATAAAGGATAGATAGAGAATAAAGGCTAAATAGGATAAATATAAATATATATATATGGAGGTGGTGATCGGGTGTGGGGGGGGGAGGTTCTGGTCCTGATGGACCTAAACCTCCTTCCAGAAGGGAGAGATTGAAACAGTTTATGACCGGGGTGGGAGGGGTCGGCCACAATCTTTCCTGCACGCCTCAAAATCCTGGAGGCTTACAGGTCCTGGAGGGAGGGCAGATTGCAGCCGATGACCTTCTCTGCAGAGTGGATGATACGCTGCAGTCTGGCCTTGTCCTTGGCCATAGCGTACCAGATGGTGATGGAGGAGCAGAGGATGGACTGGATGATGGAGCTGTAGAAGTTCACCATCATCTTTGTGGGAAGACTGAACTTCTTCAGCTGCCGCAGGAAGTACATCCTCTGCTGAGCTTTTTTGATAAGGGAGCTGATGTTCAGCTCCCACTTGAGGTCCTGAGTGATGATGGTCCCCAGGAAGCAGAAGTACTCCACAGAGCTCACTGTAGAGTCTCCCAGGGTGAGGGGGGTGCATAATTATGCACTGTAGACTGTTGAAACTGTCCAACCATCAAAGGGGTTCTGCTGATCATACTACGCCTTTAAGTTCGACAAAAAAAAATGTTTTCATAATTTTTATGATTTTCTATGAATAATACAAACCAATAAGGTCATAATTATGTACTGTAGAGTAGACTGCTGAAACTATCCAATCATCAAAGGGGTTCTGCTGTGACTGTAACTAGAATAAACCACATTGAAATAGTATTACTCTTGTCACCAGTACATAATTATGAAGCTATTTTTATTACTAATAAAGATCCATTCAAATTATTTAAAACATATTTTTGTCAAATCAAGTAATGTAGTTTGATCAGTAGGAGACAAGTGAAGTCTGTAGTGATATTGGTGGCACTGTAGTCAATATCAATGACGTTATTTTAGATATTCTAGTAGTATGTGTTTTTGTTGTTGCATTTTGTGGACGCTCCCTGGGCTCTGACCGCACACCCGGCTAACATTGACACAAATGCTATTTCTGTTGCACATACAGCTGCTTTTGATAAAATGATATTGTGGCATGTTGTCCACCTCACACCGATGGTAAAGATGCTTAATTTGTGTGTCGATGACGTTTTGTTAAAGAGTTATTGATGCTGTAAGTCCAACTCTGAATATCGTGCCAACTTTACTAAACTGCTTGTTGTCAGATAGAGAATCCTATGTTAAATGCCATTGGTGAAGAGGCTTGTCACTCAAACATTACTGACCAATGGGGAAGCTCCGCCCACCGGGGAATTTTTGTGTCAAAATTATTATCAATAATCTATCCAAAAAAAAAAAAAAAAAAACTCAATTAAACTCACTTCAATTTAAAAAAAAAAAAAACGTTTTCAAACCATTTTCTTGAGGATTATTATTATTTTTTTTTTTTTTTGTATTAAAACACTTTTTTGTACTACCCATAATATGGCTCAAATACAAAAAAGATGACTTCAATCATAAAGAAACAATTTCAATCAAAAAATGAAAATAAAAAAAGTGTTCAAATGTAAGCAAATGCAATTATTTGGGTTTCTTTTTATTTTCTATTGTTATTTTTTTTTTTTTTAATTATTGAAAAGTTATCTTTTCATTTCGTAATATAGACACAAATCCACCTCAATACAGATGTAGGAATAATTTTAAAGCTCTAAGACATTCCCAGCCCTGGATGTGTTTGGTCCCCCGTCACACAAAATGACTAAAACAACACACAAAATGACAACACAAATCACTACAAAAACACGTAAAAATGTTGATCAAAGACCTGTTTTTTGGCCTCACTGGCACACTGTTCTTCACATTTGTATGACTGAAATCAAACATGTTCTTCTCTGACCCGTCACTTTTATTTTGTTTTAAAGAGGAGACCAATCTCACTGTGTGAAGCATGGAAAAGCTTTTAATTTGATAATTTAAATATTATGCTCCAAAGCCAAAATATACAAAAAATTCAATCACAAATTTAACCTAAAGTTCATCCAAAAATATGAAGAATCCAAGTGCATGTAAAATGAGGGAAATCATATTCTTGAAAAACGCATGATAAAACATAAAAAATATGTAACAATGATGTTTTCCCTGTGAGAATTTTTAAACTATATCATGCATACTGTGGTGAAAAGAAACATTTCCATAAAGTCAGATTAACAACTATGGAGGAACAGAGCCGTCTAGAGAGACCGGTCAAGCATTTCGAACTTCCATATTTGAAACGGAATAACCAAAAAAAAAAAAAAAACTTCAGATATAAGTTATGAATAATTCATGAAAACATAAATACAGTAGTTAATACGTGATTTATTTAATAATTTATATCATACATCACTGCTTTATTTTTTCATTTGTATTTATTTATTTTGAATGTTTGGTCCTCCATAAACTACGGGGCGCGGTGTTGTCAGGATAATGTTTCTCTTGAAAGAAGAAGAAGAGTTCCGGCGGAAGTTGCTTAGTGTGAGCACGCGGTACGTCCGGCCTTTCCAGCAACGCGCAGAAGTCTAGCGATGGTGAGCTTCCACACTCCGCCTGCTATACTTGGTTTTTAGGCTTTAATACCCGACTTCACACCATTGAATCCACCTATATATGTACATAACTACTTAATGAACAACTATTTCTATGTATTAGTTTGTAGACTGTCCTAAAACATGAGGGATAAGTGTTTTTACGGTGCGTTAGCCCCGTCCATCAGTATTAGCATCGCTGCTAACTGAGAACCAATGAACATGCCACCGCCTAACATTTAATTCACTACTGTTACTTATTTGCTTTATGCAGATATTTGTTGCACTTTAGGTTTAAAATAAAGGTCACATGTTTGTACAAAAGGAAAATGAACATCTCGGTTATTAAACGTATTTAGAAACGCACACAGTGGGAGTTAAATCTTTTTATTAACATTAAATTACTTTTCTATGGCGCATTTGGCCTAAAGTGGCCTTTAAATGTCAACATTCCAGTTTGTTGAGTTTATTAACGATTCATCTCAGTTGCTCACGTATTTTTCATCATCTTTCCTCGTTTCCTGGAAGTTCCATGTTTATTCAGTTAGCATTTGTTCCCTATATTGTTGTTGTTTTTTGTACAGTCAGACATCGTAGACTCGTTAAGGAAGTGTTTCCAGAAGGCTCTGATTTTATTCGCATTCCTATCTAGCTATCTATAAAGCAAGGAACCTGTGTGTGTGTGTTCCTTAAATATATCTGCCAGTCAGGCTCAGATTGACCTGAGACTTTCAACATGGCTGCTGCTTGGTTCAAGGGTGTGCAACATCAGAATAGTTTAAACTGCAATGATACTGTTCATGAATTATTTCATAAAATTGTTTTTAATGCAGCTTTGCAAAACAGCTCTATGTTGACAGATTGTCATGGTAACTTAAGATACGTTGAAGAGTGACCGCACACAGTGCTTTTAAAAACGACTAAAGTGGGGTCTGGTATCCTAAAAAAATCGTGTGCAATTCAGAATTAAAATTGCATTAGGAATTGAGTGTTTACAAGATCAGTTCAAAGAGGATTTAACTTGTGTTTTGAATTAAAGAGAAATTAAAGCTCCCATGTAAACTAATAATGAAAAAGCTACTTAACCCCCCACTTTTCTACAGCAAGACATACTTCCTACATGTTTGTTAACAGACTATTTTAAGAATGACACGATTCAAATATTCGGCTCCTCCTGAGTGATTTAAAGATACTGTGTGAGAGCCTTGTACAGGCTTTATTAACCTGAGCCGCTGCTAACTTTTTTTCGTCCAGGCGAAGATCAAGGCCCGAGATCTGCGAGGCAAGAAGAAGGAGGAGCTGCTGAAGCAGCTGGACGACCTGAAGAATGAACTGTCTCAGCTCCGCGTGGCCAAAGTCACCGGAGGGGCCGCCTCCAAACTGTCCAAGATGTGAGTACAGACACGGCACATTGTTAAACCTTCGAAGAGCAGGTGTGTGTGCGCGCACGAGGAAGCAGCACACAACTTTACTTTAAACATTATCTTTTAAACCAATTCCGCTACAGAGGATCCAGACACACATTTACAGCTAGAAACACATTGATTAGGGATGTGCATTGCTATGAATCTGACAATACGATTTGCATGTCAAGATACAACGTATCCTGATACTAAACAATACGATGTACATCGCAATATCAATTTTTCCAAATTTCACCTTTACAATTCTGACCAGGAATTTTTTCCCAGCATAGGGGGATCATGTGGCTTGCAAGCAAGTGCCTCTAGTGCGGACTATTTTAAAACGTTAACTGTCCAAGGGCCAAATTTGGTGAAGTAAAGCTAAAGTTTAGTTTTGTTGTTTTTTTAATCTTTGTTCCAGCTTTACCTTAAAGCTAAAAGTTATTTTTTGAATTGGTGACAAATATTTTATCCTGAAGACCGATTCCAAGACACACTTTTCAAATTGAAATGAGGCGTTATGTGGTACCTGCAGTAATTTTGGAAAGCACACACTCTAACGCGCGGTGGATGAAGACGATTAATCGTGCCGACAAAAGAAGACGCGGGCTTCGAGAACATGGCCAAAACCTGTCCGACCAGAATGAAGACTCTTTAAGTCGTTGAAGCACACTGTTAATTTTCGACGGTAATTACGGCTACCTAGCGGAGTATGTAGACAGGGCAGGCAGCATTAGGGGCAGCTAAGTGGCGACAGGGGTCCTCTAGGTCCTTGGGTAAAGACGGGCATCCAAGTAGATCGTCTGTATTAAATCGGTGGTGCGGCTGATGTGTGTTTTTCGGTTATGGAGATTAAAATGAGTTTAAACAACCCATGCACACCTGGAAGTGCCTTTTGTGTCTTTAAGTGCAACAATTATTGCAACGGTACCGATTAATAAATGTAAAAAACAACAGAAAATCCCCCCACGTTGCTGAAAACAGAACGTGGGGGTTCCATTAATTACAACCACAGGGGGGGCCCTACGCTCAACAGCGTTAGATTTGGATGCCTAACTGTTCATTTTTAATTATTTATAGTATGTCATATGAAGATGTATAAAAGCAGCAGTAAAGTCACTCAATTTCACCTCAGGGATCAGTGGTTTACTAAATATGAGCAGGTTTATTCATAAGTTTTGATCAACTTAATTTAAATGAACCTGATGAAATTGTTCCAGACCATAATGATTTGATAAAAATAAATGGATGCATCAGTTATTTCACCACTGGGGGGCAGAATATTTACTAAGTTCTCATGAACCTAGATGTTTCAAGCTCGGTGGTCCAACATGTTCCCACAGATCTTCTGTAGCACTGATGAGATGTTGTTCAATCACTGAGAAGGTGATGCTGATGAAGGCTGCTCATGTTTTCAGGGAGAGCCCCTCCCTCTCTTCACAAGAAGTGGGCGGAGCCTCACACACTAGTTATGCAGGAACTGTTCGGCTCTATGTAGGAGTAAGTGATGAGTTGCATAGTTTTTTTTTGGCAGTTTAGTTGGTGTTTTTGGTGGAGACGCTTCCATGTGTTAACAAACCTATTGTGCCTCACGGTAACGGCGTCTCATCCACATTCTGTCCATTTCAGTGTCCAACAGTAGATTGCATGATTCTGTTAACATGGCAACTATAGGGCCCTAGTTGGTGTTTGTTAGTGCCTCTGATGATGAGTGTAATGCTTGGTATAGATCCTCCTTTTAATAAATACTCACTGTATAGACAACAAATAACATTTTATTCAAAGATTGATTCGAAGACGTGCTTTTGAAATTTAAATGAGGTATTATGTGGGACCCACAGTAATATTGGGATTGTTGTGGTATATATATATATTTAAAGTAACGACATATATCTAGAAAAGTGCCCAGTATGTTTAATGAAAATAAAGTGCAATCAAATTCCAAATGAAAAGGCATTGAGGAGTGAGGTAGTTTAACCAGGTCTGATGTGGCTCATTGAAACCTAGTGACCAGGAGTTTATGTGCTATGCTAATGTTTTTTTCACTAAACCTGGTTTTAAAAATTGATTTGGACATTTTTTTGATCGATACAATAATCGCACAGTGATATATCGCGATATCAAGTGTTTATTACACCCTTGTTAGTTAACAGAGTAAAGTAGGGGTGTCCAATTCATTACCTGTGGGCTGAATGTGACTCACTACAGCCTCTGCTTTGGTCTGCAGTTAGGTCTTGTTTTTTAAAATTGCAAGAAAAGCACAAATGTCTTTGTAAATCACCATAAAGCTTGGTCCTCCAAAATTAGAAACTCCCCAACACTTACATTTTCTCTGCTCGTAGTTACATGATAACTTTTTTTAAAGCTCTAATTTTTCAAAGAATATTTCTTAAATTACATTAAGAAATTGTAATAAATTGTTTCTCAAGTTCTAGGAATCATGACGTACAAGATTTTAGAGTTACTATCATCATACGTTGAGTTTTGTAGAGAAAAAAAACATACATTATTTGAAATAGCTCTTTAGTCCCAAAAAAGGAAGTTGTTGACTGGGTAACTCGCTCTGCTTTGATGAAGGGTGATGGACATTTCCACTCTGCTTTGCTAGTAATCCAAACGTTGATTTATTCTGCAAAGGAAACTCATTTAAATGCTCACACACAGAAGTAAAATGAGTGTGATGAGAACCTAGATTAGCCTTTAGCGTAGCGGGGATGCTAATGTTTCTGACCTGTTCTGTTTTTTCCTCACAGCCGTGTTGTTCGTAAATCCATCGCCAGAGTTCTGACCGTCATCAACCAGACACAGAAGGAGAACCTGAGGAAGTTTTACAAGGTGAGCGCCGCCTTACACACACACACTGAACAAACTGTTTTACAGTTTATTATTTGAACTATGAGGTATAAAATTGAAGCATTTTTGTCAAATCTTTGCATGTTTTGGCTTTAGAGTTAAACTTAGTTAAAAGTATGAAATAAAAAAAATTCAGAAATTTCTACCAATTTTTCCTTAACTATTCAATAGGCACACTGTAAATGGTTTAGTTTGATTGGAAGCTATGTTTTGATTTTTGTGCGTTTTGATTTTTCTTACATTTTCAGCTTGTAATATCTCAGGAAGTACATCACATAGGAAACTGAAAATATAGTATAGTAATAAGCTCCTCCTACTCTCTCATGGGGCTGGAACATGTTTGGGCCTTCAGTAAACAACTTAGCATAATCTCAGCTCCCTGGAATTTGATCATCTTTGAGCTATGTTCATATATTGTATAGTCAGATATGTGCATTGGTTCTTCGGTGACAGTCTCTTGAAATCTGAAAAAATACTTTTTACTATTTTCGTTGGGTCATAACTCCATGTGGGAATGTGAGAAACAATCTGATCTCTTTTCATTTATAGTATAAATATTACTTGCTTTCAACTCTGTTCCTCTGAGCTTTTGGAAAGTCTTGACCTGTGTGTCCTCAGGGGAAGAAGTACAAGCCTTTGGACCTGAGGCCGAAGAAGACGCGCGCTCTGCGCCGCAGACTCAATAAACATGAGGAAAGTCTGCGCACCAAGAAGCAGCAGAGGAAGGAGCTGCTTTACTCCATGCGCAAGTTCGCTGTCAAAGCTTAGCGGCTTTTTCTGCTCGTTCAATAAAACACCTTCAGTAGAGTTTCTCAGTAGAGTTTGTCTCATCAGTGTCTCCATCCTGCCACACACACACACACACACACACACACACACACACACACACACACACACACACACACACACACACACACACACACACACACACACACACACACACACACACACACACACACACACACACACACACATATATGCTTCTATCAGGGAACACGCGCACACACTGTTACACATTCACTGTTTGATTTCAGTCACTGTGAAGGAACAACAGGAAACAAGCAACATTTGAAGAACTAGTCTCAGTTCAAAGGAAAAACTAAAACATAGAATAGAACAGAAGGTAAATTCAGTTACCAGGAGCTAAACGCAAGCTGTCCGGCTGAACCCCAGGAATCCTAATAACTAAACATGTGGAGCCCAAGAAACAGGTTTTTAATCCAATTGTTTTGTGTTTTAGAGCCATCTTTGTATTCTTCTGTCATTTAGTATGTTTGTGTTGTCCATATGTGCATTTTTGTTGTTCTTTTATGTGTTGGCCTTTAGTCTTATTTTAAACTGAGTCCAAAAATCAGGTCTTTGGTCCACATTTAGGTCCTGAACCATATTTTTAGGAGCTTTGGGTTACATGTTGTCCACCAATTAGGAGCCACGTGTAGTTTGTCATCATCTGAACATTATTTTTTGTCACATTCACATAAATGATCTGAGGTGGCTTCACCTGTTGGTAAACAAATACTAGTTAATGGGTTAACTAGTTATGTGGACACGCTTTAGGTAAAGGTGAGCTTGTTGCTGAGTCATCATTTGGACAACACATTGTACCCATTAGTCGAAGTTGAGTTAAACTAAATCTAGAGGAGCTGCTGCTCTGTTCTGAGCACCTCACCATGTTGCACTTTGACCAGGCAAACCATGGTGGTTTCTAGAAGCTCTGTCCTCCAGGATCTCCACAGGTCCAACCTCCTACAAGTGTAAACGTCTCAAACCTGAGGAGTGTTCTCAGTAGAGTCAGGCCTACAGTTTAAACCTGGTTTACTCAAGCCATCTGTGACCATGCTGGCTTTAACCATTCCATCAAACTCTTCTCAGCGTGGAGCTCCCCAGTTGAGCCAAGTCAGCTGACAGTGTTTAGCTGAAGTGCTCGTCTTCATTGGATCCACAAGATCAATCACAGATTTAATGATTGGAGACGTGAGGGCGCATGCGCTGCAGCTTTTATGGTGAATAAGTAGCCAATAGAAACCAATGCTGAGACCAACAGGATGTGATGTCATCTGTTACTGAACAGTGAGAATAAAGGATGGACACGTTTAAAAAGTTTCTGTGGTTTGAACATTTTAAAAGTAGTAAAAGATTAAAGATGTTATTTAAGTTAATTTATTATAGAAAACAACTGAAGCATGTGATCACACACTGATCAGGGGAGGTTTTTTTTTTTTTTTACACTTGTCAGCATTAAATAAAAGTATGATGCTGTAACTCAATTAAATAAAAGACTGTTACTATGGCAACTAAGGTGCTTTCTCTTTAATGAAATGGCCATTCCAGTTAGAACCAGGCTTAACTGAGCTTGACTGTCAGGTTAAACCTGGTTTAGTGTCGTCATTTGGACTGTTTTTATTTTACGGTGAAACCAAACCTCGCTCAGAAACTCATCTCTCCATAACTCTGAGCAGGAAGTCACATTATTGATATTCAAATTTAACCACCTCTGTCATTTTGTGTATTTTGAGTCATTTTTGTTGTCCTTTTGTGTGGTTTTGTTGTCCAATGTGGAGCCATCCAGTTACTGTTGTTCTAGACCAGTGCTGTTAGGGTTTGACTAGTCACACACCGCCCATAGTTTATTGAAAGTGTAACATCTGATGAACGATGTGAGCCCAAAACGTTACACTTTAATTCAACTTTCCTATTGGAGCTGTATCTGGTTTGCTGACTCACCTTTACTTCTTTTGTCATGGTTTAACTTGTTACCATGGTAATTAGTGACTGGCTTTTGATAATAAATGTCACGTCCACAAGTTTTCACCTCAATCCAAACTGGTTGTTCTACCACTGGTGTTGTGGTTTGACTGTTGATCATGTTATCTTGTGACTGACTAATGACGTGCTGGATGATTAGTGCTAAAATCTCTACGTGTGCAGCATTCAGAGACGTAAAGCTTTGTTCATGTCATCACCAACACTCCACAGGAGATGTTCTTTATTTCAGTCACATTGTGTGGACGTGAACTCAGGTTTGGCACTTTAGAAGAAAACATTTACAAAAAACATTTCAACTGCAGGAGTGAGAATATGAAAGGTTAAACGTCACGATGAGTCTGTGCGGTGTTGACCTCAGAGAGAGAGAAGGAACTGTTATCACACCTGATCCCAGAGTCACATGATCAACATTAATGTGAGCATAAGAATAATCTGAGCTTTAACATCGGAAATAAAGGCTGTGCGACTTTGTCGTTATAGGTATTTTTTGGAGTCATTTTGGGTCTTTGTTCTCACTTTGTAGTCCACAAGTGGGTTTTTGGAATCATTTTGTGTATTTTTCTGCCATTTCATGTGTATTTAGAGTATTTTTGAGCGGTCACTCTGGGGTTCGACACTAAACTAGTTCTAGGTCTACCTACTCCTGCTGCACTACCAAATCTCTGGATCTGGTTCCTCTCGTCCTCACTTGGTTCATCTGCTTCCCTCTTTCTTCTCACTGGTTCTTTCTTGGTTCATCTGGTTCCTCTGATTTTCTATTGGTTCCCTTGTTTTCCTCTTGGTTCCTCCTGTTCTCTTTTGGTTCTGCTGGTTCTCTCTTGGTTCCTCCTGTTCTCTCTGGTCTTTGCTGTTCTGCTGCGTCCATCGAGAGGAGCTGCGTAGGGTTTGAGGGAACCCAGGCCTCCTGAGCAGAGGAACCCTGGAGGAAACGACGAGGAGGCTCTGCAGGGCCACGGGGTCGTGGGACGCGTTGGCACAGTGGGAACGAGAGACGGAGTTTAGGATGGGACCGTCGGGACGTGGACGGGTGTCCTGCCTGAGAGTGAGCGAGTCGCTGACTGGAACGCAGAAACAGAAAAGTTGGAGAGAAACTGCTTTTCAAACACGTAAAATGTCCCCTGAGCTGATTTAAGGTTTTCAATTAAAAGCCATAAGAGCACAAAAAAACCCACTCAGTATGATTTAAACAAAACATGTAATTAGAGATAATTACTAGGTAAGAAAAAAGTGAAGTATTCTGTTTTAATAAAACCATGTCCACCTAATGATCGCCACCTATTAGATTAATGGAGATCGCCTTCAAAATAAGAGTGCAATGTCCCTTTTCATGTTTGGAGAACATAGAAAATGTCTGTGAGCTGCTTTTCATTCGCAAACCACAAGTTGAAACCGTGTGATTGGTTCGTCAGGAGTCGGTCCTCAGCAGTGAAGCTGGATGGACTTAACAAATTAAAATGTGTTATAATAACACTTTATTTTGAAGTTGTGTGTATGTACGGTAAGATGTTTAATGTGTGTTTGTTCATTTCATTAAAGTTTTTCTGCTTGAATAAAAAGTTTAGCAGGAAACACAAATCATTGTGTAAATCAGTGTTTCCCAAAAGGGGGTACGCGAAAGTAATACGGGGGAGAGAGAGAGAGGAAAATGATCAAATAAAGGGTGAGTCTTGGTCCCACCCCAGGCATGAGATGAATGGAAATGCTAAAAACTATAGAAATAAATCTATTCTGTAGGAACTAAATCAACCTTGGGGTCAGGACCCCATGTGGGGTCACCTGAAATTTTGGAAAAATTAAAATGGATTTTTGAAATGTTTGAATTATTATTCTTTAAAAAAATAAAACACACAATCTTGAAAAACTATTTCTACACTTTCACTTTGTTAAAGGCACACCACGGACTTTGTGACCTAAAGAGTTGACCCATATTTTAAATGATTCCTCAGGCCAATATACAGCGCTTGGCAGTATCAATGCTCCGAGAGGGGTTTCCCTCTTGAAATACCGACCATGCAAGTTTGGAGAGACGGACCATCTTTCACTAGGTCATGTGACCTGGAGAACGTTTTACTCTACGGCAGTCACGTGACCACAGACTCAGCAGGCAGCAGGGCCAGGGAGTAGGGGGGGAGCGCCACCGATGCAGCAAGGAGGGCCGAGCGGAGAGGAGGGCCGCGGCACAAGCCCAGCCCCGCTTCGCACCCCAGCCTGACAGACCCAGCCCTTAGAGCCAATCCTTATCTCAAAGTTACAGTCAACTACTGTCTACAAACACAATCAAAAGACAAGGGAGGCTGGCCTGACTGACTGTTGTTTTTGCAACATTGCTGGGGCGCTTGACTTGAAAGTTACAGGTCTAGCGCCCCCTAGTGGCCATAAGTCACACAGTGTGCCTTTAAATATAAATCTAGTTCAACTAAAGTGCAGTAATAAATACATAAATAAATTTATTAATGGTGGTTGAAGCCTCCACAGAGTAGTCTCACCTGACCAGGGGCCTCTGTGGGGGGACACGTGGACCCCCGCCACTCTTCTCAGGCTGTCGGGCTCATACAGTGGGAATCCCACCTCATCCATGATGGGCTGCAGGGAGCGATGCTGATGCTGCTGCAAATGTTAGCAAACGTTAGCAAATGTAAGCGAACGTGTCTCTGAGCATGACTTCACTCAAACTTGCGCCAAGTATCGATTGTTTTTTTTTTTTTTTTTTTTTTAAACCTTTTCTGCTTTTTCACTAAAATATGCAGGTAGGTCTTCACAGAAATGTTGACACTGTTTGTTAAAGGAACCAATATATTGTTTACTGGAATATTCTGACCAATATATCGATAATCGCAGTATCGTCATATCGTGAGATAATCGTTATCGTGAGCTTTGTATCGCGTATCATATCGTGAGGTACCCAGAGGTTCCCACCTCATCTCTGAATTTTACCTATCCTGTTGAATAATGTATAAAAATAAAAAAGGAATAATAATCGGTAAGCACATAATAAAACATCTTAGATGGAATTATCACTCAATTTACGTAATGATTAGCCTAATGACATTTTCAGCAAGAGAAGCAATCTCATTTTTGGGGGAAAAAATAAATCTACCAAACATTTGTTGATTAAACATATAGCAGAATTACAACATATTCATCCACCTGTAAAATACAACAACTTTAATAAGAGGCTGAGGTTGAGAGACTGAGTCTTAAATTATTCTCCACGGAAAGTCTTGTTCTATGTTTTGTTTCATGTTTGTCGAAGCTGAAAATCCACATTCACACAAGTACTGGTAGCAAAGGTTTAACTAGCGTGAAGCAACGCTACGTCTCGCCACATTTTTGCTTTTTGATTGTTTCTCTGTCACCACTAGAGGGCAGTCTTACAGAGGCCAATGTGTCATTTGTGGCAATGCATGAAGGCTCCTGACTGCTGCTCTAATTATATTCTAGTTTATGAATGTTGTCAAACTGTTTTTACTTTTAATTCACGTACCCTCAATGACGATTTGCGTACCACTGAGGTTACCTGTACCCCACTTTAGGAACCTAAGCCTCAGGCCATGGAAGATTCCAATACATTTTGGAGGGAATCTGGATCCAATATTTGGATTTGGAATCAGTTCCAAAAATAGAAAAATCCTTCTCTCTCTCGCCATTGTAGGAATTTCAAATATTAATATCTTGGTTCATAATTGATCGATCCTAATGAGATTCAGTTTGGTTCCTCAGTTATCTCACTGAGTTTAATCTGGATTGAATCCAGGTCTGCACATTCCATGGTGATTGTTCTAAAAAAAAAAAGTTATTAATGGGGATATACTGTACATTTTGTTGAGTGGATGATGACCATGAATCATAATAATTATTGCTCCAGTTTTGTGTGAATTGAAATGATAGGAGAGTTTGTTTGAATGATCAGATTCTTCTGCAGTTTTTCTCCAGTCTGTGTCTCACCTCAGTCTGGACTCCTCCTCCTCCTCCTCCTCCTCCTCCTCCTCCTCCTCCTCCTCGTGCCGTCTGACTCTGCAGCATTTCTTGGACCAGTTCCACCACTCCCAGCTCCTGCAGCAGCTTCTTCCTCTGGATCAGAGCGTCCATCCTCTCCTGCTCCCCCCTGACCTCCTCCTGATCCTCCTCCTGATTGGACGCAGGGGGCTGTGACGTGAAGAAAATAGAGAAAGCCTTGATTGGGTTTGTTTTTCCAGCCTCTGAGTGTCTATGCATGAACAACACAGGCAGGACGGACAGAACGTCACGGAATGACGTGTAAAATCAGGCGTGTTCTGAGTTTGTTGGTTTGCACATTTAGCTCTGTGCTGCGTTCACTGACATGTTATGTTTTATTCCGATCACTGTTATTTTTCTATTTATTATTCACCCTACACTGTAAACCCAAACATTCAACGTAATTAAATAGATTAAGTAGTTTATACTCAAAGTGATGGAAAAAAGTTCTACTAACTTAATTATTTAAGTTGGTGTAACATGTTCATTCATTTTTTGAGTAACTTTAACTAATAATTTTTGAGGAAATGGAACTATATTTGTTTATAAGTAAGCATAACTTAAAAACACAACTTAAGTACAACTTAATTGAATTAAGAAAGTAATTACATACTAAAAATGATAAAGTCCTGTTGTTTCAAATAGGGATTATTTAAAAATACTGTTTCTAAAAACAACCTTTTAAGTTCTGGAAAATGTTGACTTTTAGGTTAATCAACTTTAAAACATTCAGGCAATCGATTGCCTTCATTTTTTTAGTTCTGGTAACTTATTCCGGTGTACAGTGTAATGACTTCAACTGTCACACTAAAGATGGACAAAAAAAAAAATGAAATTCTGAAAACAATCAACAAACAAATAAACAAACCGTTTCCTGCGTCGTCAATTCTGTTTGTTATGATTAAAAACTGAACACGTCCATAAATCATCTACGAACGTGTGTCCATCCATCGACTGGAAATAACTAAACACTTCCACTGGGTGTTGAAATATTTTAAAAACAGGCCTTTATGTATGTATCGATATATAGTGTTAATAAATGTGTCAATACAAACTGTTAATATATGTATTAATATAAAGTGTTGATACATGTATTAACATTTTATATTGATAAATGTATCAAATCGAGAGTGTGCGTGACTACTCAAGAGCCAGACCTTCTGGATGATGCTCAGTAGATCATCTTCAAATGGTGCCGATCGACTGATTAATAGACTTTGTTGCTGCATTAACTCAGATCAATGGCATCAACAGATCAATAGGTTTCTGTCTAAATCTACCCTTAAGAGCAAAGTGACAGGACCTCGCGGAATATCCACATTAAATCAGGAGGAAAGAAATATAGGTTTTAGGCTAGGTTTTAAAGTTGTTTTTTTGTTTTGTTTTTATGAAAAAAAAATATATATATCTATATATATATATATATTTGTTTATTTTGTTTTCTACATTATTAAATGTTAGTGCTGCATACAGAGAAGTCCACCAGCTTCCGTTTGAACTTCTTCTAATGTCATTTTGTGCTACTGTGCACTCACCTCTCTACATTGAACAAGCAAAATGTTCATTTAAAAATAGGGTGGTCTCACGCACCTACTAGTGGCTCAATGTTAGTGAATTTCCCACAGTAGGTGAGCAAACAGCGCCACCAAAGGAATTAGGGACGCACCTGGTTTACCACTTTTTATTTCAGATCTTAGTGAATCCGCCCCTCAGTGTGATCAGGTGTTAATGTGTTACCATCAGTAACACAGGAAAGAAGAGTTTTTTTTAAATTATTACTTTTTAATAACTATGATTTCCTTTTACCAATAGGTGGCGCTATGACGACGGTTGGGTTAAACCATAACTGGAGGTGCTTGATTTGTTTGTGTGGGTATAAAACAGATATAAATCATTAGACAATAAGGTAACATTGTGTAATCTTTGGGAATGTGTGTTTGTGGTAGTGTGGTAGAAATAAATAACAGTACTTACCCAGATCAGGGAAATCCTCAGTGTACTGAAGTAATAGTTCTTCAGTACACTAGAATTCTGACATCATCACTGTAGAGAGTGATGATGTCAGAATTTTGCAGAAGTTCCACAGGGATGATGTCATCAGTGCCAGCTGAGAGCCAATACAATTTTCAAGGGGGCGCCATTGAGTCATTTTGCCATTCACATGTCCAATTCCCCCAAAATATCAAATTTTTCACCAGTCCTAATAGGCGTTCAAAATTTCATGATTTTTTTTAACGTGTTAAAGCCCTAAAAAATGTGATAATTTCACCATAAATAAAATAATAATAATAATAATAATAATAGAAATGAGGTGCATTACATTAGGGTGCTACGCACCGTTGTGCTTGGGCCCTAATAATAATTGCAAAATATAATGTTCTGATTGTGCACATCAGGCTTAATGTTTGTCTCTGTCCTTCATTTGATCATCAAACAGGCTGTGAATGTGTAACAGATAAATGTGACTCAATAGAAACGCTTTGGTACTAAAGCCTCTATAACTGAAGCCCTTTTCCCAATACGTCAATTGCAAACCCGCCGCCTCCGCCCGAACATAAAGCTGACTCACATTAGACAGAAAAAAAGCTTTTAACTAAAAAAAAATGTGTAAATGATGCAGTTCAACAGCAGCTCAGAGGTTCATGTGTGAATGTATAACATTATTTTGGTAGTGTGCTTAATAAATCCTTAAATTTAAAGTAACAACTTTGTAGAAACATATGTACGCCACCTCAGGACTTGACGTGAAAGACCGCACATTTACACGCTCACTCCAGTTTCTGAACATCCGGATTTTTCCTTGGATTTTGGTCTGCCCGTTTTTTTGGGCGTACGCACCTATTATACATGAGGCCCCTGATGTTTGAATGAAAGTTTCAACGCACCGGCTGAGGGGCGGGGTTTGATCCTCGCCGTGGTTTGGCCTTTTCTCCGGCCGTCTCCCCCTGCAGCTCTCTCCTCCGGCCCCCCCTCTGCTCCATCTGCTCCTCCTTCAGACGAAGCTTCTGCAGCTGTTGCCTGAGACACACAAACACACTTCGTCATTTTAACATCATCTCTCATGTACTCAGGATGAATCAAGAGTCACATGAAGGTACCTGGCGCACTCCTCTCTGGCCTTGGAAGCTGCCGTCTCCTGGAAGAGCGAGCTGCTGTGTTTGAAGTACTTCTCGTACTTGTCGCCTCCTTCCCGGGGGTAGATCCTCCTGAAGCCCCCCAGGTGTTTGGCCTCGTAGCGCTCCATCTGCTCCACAGACGCGGCCTGGCACTGACGCATCTCTTCCGTCCTGCTGGGAACACTGTTTTATGAGAGCAGGAGGTCATGAATCCTCTGTGTGTTTGACAGAGACGAGCTTACCGAGCCTTTCTGGAGCGGTTCTGCTGCAGCCGCTCCTTCACCCTGCGTCTCTCCTCTTTGGTGATCTTACGGCGGTCGCAGGCGCCGAGGTTGATGAGGATGAGCGTGTCGTAGAGCAGGGCGTCCTTCACCTCGCGGTCCAGCAGAGAGTCGGTGGTGAAACTCGGGGAGTGATTTACCTGATCACAGCATCAATAAACTTGATCAGTAAGATTCAGTGACTTATAAAAGTATTTAACGATAACGAGTAACTAAACACCACTTTTTTCTGCTGAATACATATGTATTTGGGTATTAAAGCTGCAGTTTGCAGAATCCTCTCTCCGCTCCTTTTTGAAACCGAAACTCAACCTCCCATACCGGTGTCTTTTGTGAACGCTCTTAGCAACTTTTTTCTCAACAGACACATAGTGACAAGTGTATGGATTTTATCTTGTGTTATTGGAGATTTTTTGGTGTTTTGGAGACTCTAACGTGAATGCACGTATTACTCTGTAGTTACAGTCCTGGGCAGCGGCTGCTGCTGTTGGCTCGTCCCCGCGACAAGCACACACAGCTGTGATCTCAGCTGCCTGTCGCTCTGGGCAGACTGATAACCATCACTCCCTATCCAGACTATAAAATTAATTCAACTTGAATAAGCTTCTCTTGGTTTACACGCATGTCTGTTATCACTCTCTCTCTGACACCAGTGTGTGTGTGGGGCGGTGTCGGACCCTGGGCAGTCAGGGAGGGTCCATGAGGACACAAAGCGATCCGTTCTCCTCTCACAACCCTCAGTGAGCATTGATTGACAGCTCCATGTGTAGCTGTGCTCTGCTGCTGTAATGTCAGTGACTCTGTGCTTCTATAAAGAGCAGATTCAGCTCTAATCAGGGGGTTCATCAATATATGTGTGAGTAATTACAGACACATCATGTGCGTATCCTCGTCTGTCCCTGCGTGTACCTTTTGTCACTGTGTGTGTGTGTGTGTGAGTGGTGTTCCTGGGCTTGTGGCTGGAGAGCAGGAGCTGTTTGCCCATGAATGTTGTAGGGTTGTGTGTGCCCTTGATTATAGGGACACAGCTCAACTGTCACTGTGCAGCGCTGCAGGGCCACCAGATGCTGTGAGTGGGCGTGTCTTATCTGCTGCAGGAGCAACGCCATAATTAAGGCATTGTTTGAATTTTCCTCTGGTGGCAGGTCAGCAGAAACTTGGGGTTTAGTTACACTTTAAATACACTTTGGAAATAGTTTTAAACTAAAAAAAGGATGGATAAATGAATGGATAGATAAATGAATGGATAGATAAATTAATGGATAGATAAATTAATGGGTAGATAAATGAATGGATAGATAAAGGAAAGAATGAGGGATGGTTGGATGAATGAATGAATGAAGGATGGATGGATTAATGGATGAATAGATACATTAATGAACAAAGGATGGTTGGAGGAATTAATGGATAAATGAATGGATGAATAAATTGATTAATGAATGGATATATAAATGAATGAATGGATAAATTCATGAATAAAGGATGGTTGCAGGAATGAAGGATGGATGGATTAATGAATGAATGGCTAATGAAGGACTGGAGGTGGTACCTCCAACAGCCAGGGGCGGAGCCTGTGGTCCAGCAGCACATCAAAGCCCAGGATCTCGAAGCAGGCGCTGGCTGAGCTGTGCTGGGGGAAGCAGGTGTGGTAGTTGTGCGTGAGCACCGGGTGGGCGGAGATCAGCGTCTTTATGACCAGGTCCTCGATGTCGCTCCATAGCTTCTCTGTGTTGAAGCTGCACGACTGCAGGTGTCTGTTCAGGCTGGACAGTTTCCTGAAGGACACATGAAGGACATCTTCATGAAAGGACCAACGGACGCCTCCCTCCAGGGGAGGAGCTCCGTTTGCTCACCGTTTGCTGCCCGTGTCCTGGTCCCGGACAAAGTTACGGCTGTTCTTGTTGATGGAGTAGTTGGTGAGATGCATGCACTCATCGACCTGACACACACACACACACACACACACACACACACACACACACACACACACACACACACACACACACACACACACACACACACACACACACACACACACACGTGTGTGAGTGGGATTGGAACGGACCGGTGTCACTGAGCAGGTGCAGGAGATGAGTGAAAAAATCCAAGAAGGAGATTATCAGTGGAAGCTCATATTTTCACCAGCGTTTAACCAGATGAATCTTAGGCCATTGAAGATTCCATGACATTTTGGAGGGGATCGGGATTAATTCAGAAAAAGAAAAATCTTTCTGTCATCATTGGTAAAAATTCAAAAATTCCTATCTGATCGATTATGAAATTTGATGCAATTATATTGGGTTGGTTTTTCAATCACTGTACAAAGTTTATTCTGGGTTGTATCCAGATTGTGCATTTAATTTATTAAAACAACCTTTTTTTCTTTTTTGCAGATGTATTGCTCAATTAGTCCACACATGCTGTTCTTAGAGAGATGCATGCTGGGAAGTGGAAGGAGTGGCAGCAGGAGGACTGAGTGTGAGGGTTATTACTGAATTGTAATTGTAATTGCATAATTGATAATTCATTACAATTATGACTTAATTATAATTTTTATAGTTATTGAAAATATATATATTGATGTAATTGGAATTGAATTGAAAACCTGTGGAACCATGTTACAGTTCTATGACTGTATACTAAATATTAATACCATATTTTTCATTGATTAGGAAGCCTAACAAGGTAACCAAGAGATGAGAAACAAATTAGATGATAGATAATATTTTAGTGTATTTTACAGCTGATTTAAGACATGGGTCAAAACTGACCCGTTATCATAAACGATGCTAACAGAAAGCTAACACAAAATGAAGGTCACGTTTTATGGTCTTATTTATTAAATGCTCAGTAGTTGTGATCAATTGTAAATTAACTTTAGTAATTGGGAATGTAATTGTAATTGAATTTCAGGGGGAAAAAATGTTGAAATCTTAACTGTAATTGGAAAAAATGCCAGTCACCATAAATGTAATGAAGTTGGAATTGAACATGGATAATTGAAGATGTAATTGTAATTGAAATAAGTAATTGACCCCAACCCTGGTTATTACATGCTGCATTGATCTTGTGATCCAGAGAGCGGCTGGTGGTGCTCACCACGTTGCTGTGGGTTGGTTCGCTGTACTTGGTGGTGCAGAAGCGAGCCAGTCCCTCTTTGAACATGAATATGTGGAACGGGTCACACGAGGTCACCAGCACGTAGATCCGCAGGTCAAACTTGTAGCCGTCGATGATAAGAGGCTGTGAAAGTAAGCTGTGTCTCAGCCAGTGGGTCTCAAACCTTATTTGGGTGAACTTTTAAGTCCATTGCCTTAACACACAAAAACTAAATCAAACTAATCACCTGCATAAAAAACAAATGCAAAACGTGCAGCAGTCAAAAATACAGAAATAAAGAAACATTGTTTACAATCTGTGACAAAAAACTTCAGAAAACAAAAAAGGAAAATATGTTTTTAGGTCAGCTATTGGAAGTTTGTTTTTTGTTTCTCTCCATGTGAAGTACATGCCGACAATAATAATAATAATAATAATAATAAGTAATTAATAATAAGATAATGACTATTAATATAGACATATATACATGTAGTGCATTTTTCTATTTTTGCACTTTAGTTCCACGTTACATTTTGTTCCCGGTCCCTATCTAATGCAGTCCAACAATTTAATGCACTGCTATATTTTTGGCTTCTCGTTATTACTTTCTTAATGTGTAGGTGTTTTGTTTAGTGTTAATGATCTTTATTAGAGAGGCATTTAAGACGTTTGGCATGAAATTGAATTTTTTTTCTACTTCTGTTTTTCGCACTCCACACACTTTGAGAAGCACTGGTCTAAGCTGTGAGGCTAAATACTCGTGTTCTAGGCTCCACACTCACCCGGGACACGTAAACCTGGCAGATCATGTGCTCTCCAGATGGGACGTCCTTGCTGGATTTGGTGAGGAGGATGCCTTTGCCCTGGCAGCCCGTCTCTGGTTTGCAGATGTACGTACGGTTCTTTTTGGCCCTGGTGTAAGCCTGGAAGTCGCTGTAGCTGCACAGTACAAAGAGTTGTTGCGTTAAGAATTGGAGCAAGAAGAAAAAAGTGTGTGTATGTGAGAGTGAAGGTGCAAACGCACTCTGCAGGGAGACACCAGGTCCGGGGGAAGATGTTGTACTCTTTGGGGAACAGCTTCAGCATCCGATTCATGTTCCTTGCAAGAAAATCTTTACGGCAGATCTCACTCATTCCCGGGAAGTGGTTTATTTTCTACAAGACAAGATGAGCAGAATGCAGGTTAATGTTTCAGAAGCATATTTAGTCACTTTACTGCAAAGGTTTGGGACCAAAAAGTGGATCACACAACATTTGTAACAGTTTGTGGCCTGTAGAAAAGTGCGGCTGTCAAGTATATATATATATAATGTTGTAAATTATGTTGTAAAATTATTTGTCAGTAGATTAGGGCAGTTCTTCTCAAAATGTGTGGCGCCCCCCCCTGGTGGGGAATAGAGGTGAAAGGTGGGGTGCAACAAACTTTTCAGTTTCATGACAAACGCCTTTCTGAGATCATTAACTCTAAACAAGAAACCTACACACAAAGAAAGTAATAGTGAACCTAAAAATGTACCAGAAATTAAAAGAGCATTAAATTGTAAGTCTGCATTAGATATGGTCCGGAAACTAAATGTAACGTGGAACTAAAGTGCAAAAAATAATGATTTAAAAATAATTTCCTCTTTGGTTTTCTTAAGCTTTTTGCCACAGATTGCAAACAATGTTCTTTTATTTCCTGTTTTTTTTTTTTACTAATTAGCTATTAGTCATTAAATTTAGCATCGGGTTAGTTAAGGCAGGCACAGAAGGCAAGCTAGCCAGCCCCATCAGCTGACATTATCTATTCTCTAATCAGCTAATCATCCAGCTGATCATGTCTATGCTTCCCATTGGTTAGCGTTTAATCACAGCGCTGTATTTAAACCACTGCACACATGCCTACTTCCGCACGCTTCGTCTGCAAACGCCTAGCAATCATCTAGAATGTTATGGCTCAGATCATCAGATGAATCATTCAGCTTACCTTGCTGCTCATCAGAAGATCCAAGGACAGCGTTTTCCTTTTTAACCTTTTTTTAGCCAAAGTACATCTTTTCATTGAAAAAAAGCCCAAGGCACACCACCAACCGAAAATGTAAAAAAAAAAATCAACTTTGTAACCAATATTAACAATATACAGTCATTCTTATCAAAGTGTCTTGGATAACAATCAAATAAACAATGTTGGTTAATGCAAATTCTGGCTGGTGCGGTACAAAGTGAGCCGGCGACTGCGTCCATGCTTGTGTTTTTTGGAAACGCAAACATTTACATTTAACATGTATTAATTGCTTCATTTTGGATTCTATCGTCTCTATTTAACCGCAAAACTCTTAGCATTAATAGACAATGCAGCACCAGTTTTCCCAGCTTCAACATGTGGTGGAAGTGGAGCACCAGGAGCTGCAGCAGCAGTTGGACAGTGAGGCAGCTGAGCTACCTGGAATGCTGGGGACCTCTGTGGAGCAGCCTACTCCCCAGCATGCTCTGCAAAGAATTGACCACCAGGATGCTCCCATGACACCTCAGCCTTCAAATCGACCGGATTTAACTTAAAGTGGATTTAAGTGTTAAGTGTAATTCGGATATAAGTTTAATTCGGAATTAAATTAGCATTAGGAATTAAGTGTTTACAAGGTCAGGTTAAAGAGAAATTCACTTTTATTCCGCTTTAAAGAGGAATTAAAGCTCCCATGTAAACGTGCCCAATAAGATTAAAGCCCTAAGGGCAAATCCTCCACCGAGGACAAAGAGAAAAGTAAAATCATTTCTGAGTTTGGCCGGCTGGTACCGTCGTTTCATCCCCAACGCCTCTGCTAGATCAGCTGCTATAAGTAATTTGACCAGAAAATCCAGCCTTAATAAGGTAAAATGAACGGCAGAGTGCAATGCTGCTTTTCTTAACCTGAAAAACGGTGTTTGTCTGGAGAGCCTGTGTTGAAGTGTCCAGATTTCACCAAACCATTTACAGTGCAGACTGATGCGTCGGGAGTTAGACTTGGAGCTAAGAAAATATGAATCAAATAAGAACCCCCCCCTCAGTTGGTATGGCCCAAAGATGTCTCTGATGACATCATCAACTCTGACTAGGCAGGAAAAATTGGTCCTGCAAGTAGTATCCAGCTGCAGCCCCGGAGCAGAAGCCCCTGACGGGACACAAGCCTCTGGCTGGGCAGATGTGCTACTGCCTGCAATACTTACCTTTCTTTTTTACTAACCCTAACCACTACCAACTCCACTTCCTGTACGTATCTTTGCTTCAAAATCCTGAGTTTATTAAATTATTGGAAGAGGAAATCAAAAAAATGTTGAGCTTAACATTGGTTCAACAGAAAAGATTAGTACAGTTTGGGAGGCTTCTAAAGCTTATTTGAGGGGAAGGGTAATAGCATACACACGGACAAGACCAAGGAGATGATAGTGGACATGAGGAACTGTCTATCCTGGAACAGGAAGTGGAGAGGGTGAGCAGTATAAATAACCTGGGGGTCCACATCACTGAAGACTTCACCTGGTCCCTCAACACCACACAGCTGGTGAAGAAGGCTCAACAGCAGCTGTATTTCCTGAGGAGGCTGAGGAAATTTGACATGTCACCAAAAGTCCTCACCAACTTCTACAGCTGCATCATTGAGTCCATCCTCACCAGCTGTATCACCGTGTGGTACGGCAACACCACTGCTATGAACCGCCTGCAGAGAGTGGTGAAGACAGCATCAAAGATCACCAGGACTCCACTCCTCTCTCAGCAGAGCATCTACAAGTGCAGAGTTCACAGCATAGAGTTGGCTCCATCAATAAAGACCCCATACACCCCCAACACGGTCTGTTCACACTTCTACCCTCAGGAAGGAGGTACAGAAGTGTGAAATGCAGGACCACCAGACTGAGGAACTCCTTCTTCCCCTCTGCCATCAGACACCTCAACAGCCTATAGGACTGGATATATTTCACTATGCACACTTTATATTTGACTTTTCTATATTTTCTACCGTGTACATATTTATACTTATCTTTATTACTTTTTAAATTATTATAATTATTGTTACTATACTTTTCTCTTGATTTGTTTTCTTTGTTTGTTTTTTTTTTTTGTGGCATCCAGTGTAGTGAGCAAAATCGAAATTTCATTGTACAGGGAAACATGTATCTTTACTGTGCAGATGACAGTAAAGACTTTGAATCTTTGAATCATACGCCAGTAAAAAAAAGAAAGAACAATCTCAAAAAGTTAAAACGACAGAGGCGGAGCTTAAGGAAAGGGAGAGGAAGCTATCTGAACATTTTAAAGAAGCAACAATAAGACATATTTGTGACCTTAAAATGTAGATTAATGAAATATACAATAAGAAAGTGGAATATGCTTTATTCGGGATGAACACAAATTTATATGAGAGTGGGAAAAAGTCTGGAAAGCTTCTGGTCCGACAGCTTAAAAAGAAGGAATCAAACTATTCAATACGTGCAGTTCAAGATGAGTCGGGAATACTTAGAACCAGCACAGGGGATATCAACAACGTCTTAACATTTTATAGCAAACTTTATGACTCACAAGTAAAACATGATGTACATGAATGTGGTAATTTGGACAGTCCATTAACAATAGAAGACGTAAAAAAGGCTATGTACCTATACTATAAAAAGTTTGCAGACAGATTAGCCCATGTATTGGTTGAAGTTTATAACGAATCATTTGTCTTGGGAAAGTTACCAGATACCTTTAATGAAGCTTTAATTTCTCTAATCTATAAGAATGACAAAGATCCTAAAGATCCAGGAAGTTATAGACCAATAAGCCTAATTAATGTAGACTGTGAAATCCTGACTAAAGTTATTGCTCTCAGAATGGAAAAAGTATTACCTGATCTAATTCACCCAGATCAGGTGGGGTTTTGTGAAGGGAAAAACATCATCAGATAATGTCAGGAGGCTCCTACATCTTATGTGGCAGAATTGTAATAGTGTGGTCGTAGCTGCTCTGTCACTGGAAGACCAAAAGGCTTTTGACAGGGTGGGAAGTTTCCTGCAATACACTATCAAAGCATTCAGATTTGGGGAAGGTTTAATTAAGTGGATTAGGGTGATTTATTCTCATTTTAGAGCTGCAGTTTTGACGAATGGATTGATCTCATCCTTTTTTAAATTTAAGCGTGGTACGAAACAAGGTGACGCTCTTAGCCCACTTCTCTTTACACTGTATTTGGAGCCGTTAGTGGCAGCAGTGAGGGCTCACAACGATATTAGAAGAGTAGAGATGAGATCAGTAGAACATAAGACGTTTTGTATGCTGATGATATACTGCTGCTTGTCAGTGACCCTTCTTCTGCCATTACAAAGGTTCTGTCTACAATTAGAGCATTTTCAAAATTATGAGGCTATACAATTAATTGAAAAAAATCAAAAGCTATGCCAGTATCAAAAGGTTGTTTCAAAAGTCCCCTATCTGTGTTCCAGTTAAGATGGGTTCCTACTGCCATGAAATATCTGGGGGTGAAACTATGCCCGGAGTTGACCAATATAATTTCAATTAATATGAAACCACTGCTTCAAAACAAATCTGGATAAGTGGAAACTATTAAATCTTACTCTGTGGGGTAAAGTGAATACTATTAAGATGCTTGTCGATCTACAGTTAAATTATATTTCAGTGATGATACCAATAACTATTAATAATGCTTTTTATAAACAATATAATAATTTGATAAGGACGTTTCTCTGGAATGGCAAGAAACCAAGACTAGGACTACAGAAACTTTTTACTGTTAGGGAGTCGGGACTCGGGAGGGTTGGCACGACTGTATAATATTGCATTTGAAATTAACGAACTGTCTAGACATAGGAGAACTCAGGGAAAAAAAAGGGTGGGTGAATGTTGAGGGGGCATGTGTTGCTCTGTCAACAAAATCCAATCATACAACATTGACAGTGGGCATGGACTAGGGCACATAAGATACTAGGAATTTCTCCATTTAAACAAAAATACTCTCCGTTTTGGAACAACCCAGCACTACGTATAGATAAATCTCCATTTTTATGAAATAAATGGTTGGAAAAAGGGATTAAAAAAATAGAACAGAGATGATAATTACATGTCACTCAATATGTTAAAAGACTTGTTTAATTTGACAGACAAAGGGAATTTCTGGAAAGTAACTAGAAATCAGAAGTAGTGTAGGCTCTGTTTTTAGTTTAAACCATCTACAGTCCTCATTTTATTATAAAAAATATTCTGAATAACCAACGTACATTAGATGATTGATTGAAATTGAGTTGGCAAAAGGATTTGAATACTGATATCAGTGGCAAAGTTTGGCATAGCATTATCTCAAATGTGGGTTGGGCTACTAGAAATGCTAGGAGTAAATTTATTCATCTTAAGATTGTGCATCATTATTCTTTTACACCATCAAGATTATTCAAAATGGGTCTTTTACAAAACGGTAACTGTTGGAAATGTGGAACTGACATTGGTCTGTATCTTCATGTATTCTGGGACTGTCCTGTGATAGCTTCATTTTGGACTGAGATCATTAAAAAGCTGGAAGAATGGGTAGGTCTACCTATACCAGCCACTCCACAGCAGTGCTTACTGGGAGATAAATCGATTGTGCCCGCTAGATTCACTCCAGAAATGTATGGATTTGTGGTGGCGGGTTTTAGTGTGGCTGCCTGACTTATTTTGAGAATTTGGAAAAGTCCCCAAAAACCACAGATGGAAGACTGGATTAAACTCATGACAGCGAACATTTCATTTGGGAGGTTATTGTCTAAAGTGCATTACGTCCAGGATAAAACAAACAATACATGGACTTACTTTTTATCATTCATTAAAGGAACTGTTGCCTCTTCAGTGACTTGATTTTATTCAATGTGCCATTACAACTTTTGTTTTAATACTGAGTGTTTTGTTATGTTTTGTTTTTGTTCATGAAAATAAAATTAAAATCAATAAAAAAACATGTGACACACGGTCACAGGTGAGGTGAGTGATTTAAGGAGGACTAAAACATTTTGAAACACTGCTGCACAGAGTCATGTCATTGGTGAGAGAGAGCCGGGGCCACTACCTGGTACGGCTTCATGTCCTTGACACGGTCCAGAGACACAGAGCAGTCGGTCCAGAACAGAGTCCAGTCTTCACCCTCCATCGCCTCCCTGAGGCCGTATCTACGGGCAGCGCGCCGGACTGCAGCAGACCAAAGGTGCATTTACATAACATGGCTAGGGATGGGTACCTTTCACATTTGAACCGATACTAGGTACCTGTGAATCCTTATCGGCACTCAACGGTACCAATTTTCAGTACTTTTGTGTGGTAATGAATGGAAAATAAATAAAATCTCAAAATGTTCCAATTTACCATAGTTATTACTTATAATAATAATAATGATAATAATACAGTAATTATTCTTAATCATGAAAACTCTAAACTACAACTACGCAGTGTTTCAAAAAACAAATGCATAAATTAAAAAGTAGCTCTATGTGACAGCAGTCTATATTGTGACTATTTCACTTGCATTTGTGCCCATAGATGAAACCTTTGTGTCTCTCTGTTGCCAATAGAAGCAAGTTTTGGTTCAGTGCTATTGCTAGTGCCAGAGCTTAATTTGTTCTAATCCTGTTTATCTTAAGAGTAGGGCTGATCAATGAATCAAAATTCAATTACAATTCGATTATTACACCCAACAATTATAATAATAAAATAAATAAATAAATAAATATATATATATATATATATATATATATATATATATATATATATACGTATTTATTTTTAACACGTTTTATTTGCTAAATAAAACAAACCCACAATTTCGGACATCTACAAATAATAAAGTTTGTCACACACATGTTATTAATATTAACTTTGAGTTGTTTAATCCACGCACATGCAAGCTCCTCCCCTCCACCCCGCCGCTCTCAAAGCTAAAGCGAGCCTGCAGGCCAACACGAGGAAAGTTGTTGCTAGTGGTCTTGAAATATGGCAGGAGAAAAACAGCAAAAATGCAAAAATTCTCTCCTATTTCCCATTCCCACTTTGGGTTTAATGATGAAGACCTAGAGCAAAGACACATCACGTGTGTGTAAAGTAAACATACTTGATTTTAGTGCTTGAAGGATTTAGTTTAAAGAATATATTTTGTTTTTTTTGTACAAAAAATAGCTTTTTGGTTGACAAATAATCGTTTGAATAATCGTGATTATTATTTTTTCTATAATCGAGCAGCCCGACCTAAGAGCCATGTGTGGAAGGAGCCTGTTTTGTTTACGAGGCGAAGGTAGAATCTGATTAAAGAGCAGAGTGAGGAGCACCCTTATACTGTCTCTTTAATGTCAGACATTTCTCTCTGTTTCATCGGGTTGGACATAATATCTCTGAGCTCCACTTCAGACGTAGCTCTGAAGCCCATTGCAGATTGTTCTCAACTCTCCTGTAGTCGAACATCAAGCTGTTCAGGAGTGAAGCTCACAATTACACCTGTCACGTTTGTGCGTGAAGCGGAGGTTCAGCAGGTGCTCAGTCTGCAGCGCATTTTAAAAAGCGGAGCCATTACTTTCGTGTTCTTTCTATTAGCCATCGCTGAACCCGCAGCTACTGATGACATTACGCTCTTGTGTGTGCAATATTGTGTTCAGGTACTGCACGGGAAATCCCCTGCTCTTCCATTCCCTCACAGTCACAAGGATGCGTTTAGGTACCGAAACATGGTACTGTTTGATTTGAAATGAATTGCTACCAGGTAGTACCGAAGGAATTCGGTCGGTACCTAAAAAAACTACCAAATTCGGTACCGATTCCTAGACACGGCACATGAAAGTCCAAACATGCAAATCTCTGCATTTGACATCCAATCCAAACCAGTGGTCAGCAACACGTGGCTCTAAGGCCTACCATGGGTTTGATTGAGTATCATAAGGTTCAAACTCAACTGGTGATCATGTAAACTGGGATTAAGTCAGACTCAATCATGAATTATTATGGACACTAATTTCACCTGATGGACAACCATCCATCATCAGTAAACATGACACGAGGGTCAAGTTTACTAACCCTGGTCAGTAAACTTGTTAGGATGAGCTTGATCTTATCTTCTTACTGTGATACTCTCTGTGGATGTTGTTCTGCTTTCTCCCTTTGATTTCTTCCTTTCCTCTACATGCCATTTTCCCCCGATTTAAATAATCCTTATAGTAATAAAGGAATATAACGATCTGATCTCCTTCATGATTCTGTGCTCTGTGAAGTGAACGTACCGCTCTCATATTTGCAGTTGCTCAGGTTGATCCCATATCATCTGAAAGAGAGAAGGCACAGAGAGAAGGACAGACTCCTGCTTTGCTGAACAATCCTAGAACAACTTTTATGTGTGGGAGAAGATAGAGTTTTGCGGCATTTACAAATTCTTTGTTTACGTGACAGTTCAACTTTTTGGAGATCTGAGGATTCACACTTTAAAGGCTTGGAAGAGATTTCTAATAGTAACCACACAGTAGTTCACAATGTATAGACACCCTTTTTTCTTTTTGAGAAATCACCATGACATGTGCAATCCAGATCTGATCCAGATGAAACTCGGTAAGGTAATTGAAAAACCAATCCGAAATAACTGAGTGAAATCTCATAAAGATCGGTCATTTACAAACTGAGACATGACTTTTTGAAATTTTGCCAGTGAAGAGAAATAGACATGGTCCAGAATTAGTATAGGGTCATTCCATGTCATTTCAACACATTGTCAAAACATCCCATGAACTTTGGTCTCAAAAATTATTCAATAGTCACACTGTAAATTTTTAGTTTGATCGATTGAATACTTTTTGAGATATAGCCAATTTAGGTCAATTTTCATGGGTCCTTATTTTTCTTTCATTTTCAGCTTCCAATATCTCAGGAACTACATCACATAGGAAACATACATTTGGTATCGTAATACAGCTCCACCTACTCTCTGAGAATATACTGTACATCTGCTATACATCATATGGTGGACATTCCAGCTCCACTAAATTGGAAAAAAGTTTGCCGGGGTTTGGGGCTGGAACATGTTTGGGCCTTCAAGAAACAACTTTGAATATGGCTCAGCTCCCTGTAATTTGATCAGCTTTGAGCTATGTACATAGACTGTTCACATCCAACAGTAAAGTACCTCTTCCTGTTCTTCCTCCTTTTCTTGTTGACGATACAGATGCCAGCGGTGCTTTCCTCGCCCTCTTCCTCTGCCTGCTGCTCACATCTCTGAGCGTCGTCGTTCTGGTCGGAGCCGTCCACGGTCAGACCCATCCTGAGTGAGCAGACACAAACCAATCACTGCACTCCGTTTGTTCCTCAGCACCTCAGGGTGTTTTAATGGGCTCACACAGAACAGAGTACACGCAGTGTGTGTGTATCTGTTTCTGTTCCTCTCATCAGGCGAGTGCTCTGGCTGTCAGCAGGCCGTCACACGCCGCCATTCAAAGGTTATTGTGGAAGGACGGACACAGGCAGAGTGTAACACTAGGATGCCAACGAGGGATCCGATCCTCACACCCTGCAGCGCTCAGTAAATAATAAACACTCACTGTGTGTATCAGTTCAAAGCTTAGTCAGATATCTAAACACGTTTTATAACATATACAATTAACAGATGTTTGCAATAGTAATGAAAGTCACAGTTTTACATACAGTAGGGCTAAGACTTCATTGTGTTAATTGCGATTAATTAATCACAGAAAAATACAGTAATGCACTAAAAAAAAATAACGAAGTTAGTCGCTATTTTTTGCACACCAAACAGCGTGGAACTTTTCTCATTTCACAAGTTTCCGGTATACCCATAATACTGGTATGCATACGGGTGAACCAGAGGAGAAGTGATTGCTGTACTTCGTGGACGTTAATTTTCGTTTAAATAAAAACACCGGATGGAAAACAAAAGCCCATTTTTGTGCAAATTGTGCAAGAAAGAGTTTGCAGATCACCGGAGCTCGTCTAGCCTCAGCTACCACCTCAATGCTAAACATGTAGCAGCTAGCACCTCAATGCTAAACATGTAGCAGCGATACCGATAGCTTCGTCTGACCCAACATATGAACTGCTATGTAGAAAGATTGTTTCAAACTATAATCATCGGCTTCATCAGTTGCTCTGTTTATTTCATGTCACAGATATTCTAACTTTTTTTCACTGTTCACTTTCCACTTCTCTGGAATGTTCTGAAAGTGCTGTTTTTTTATTTTAATACACAAAAACACATTTGTTTTCGACAGTTTACAGAAAATCCTGATAAGCACGAATATAGCTTACTTAAATTTAAGTTCGTGTTTTGTGAACAATGCAATCATAATATTCTTTATTCGTATTGTACATTACTGTATGTTAGCACTCAGTGATGAAAATAATAGTTGTTTAAGCTCATTTATTGTTTACTTGATTCAGTCATATACCAACATCCATTTAAATTGCAAAACATGTCTCATGTCAAACATTGTTAGGCCACTAATTTAATTGAGACTAATCAAAATTAATCTCATTAAGTCTCAAATTATTATTATTTTACTTTTTTATCGAGTCCCACCACTAGTTTTAGAATACCAAGCCTTCCCAACATTGAGTTAAAAGGTGAACGGTAGTTTATTATTATTATTAATATTAATATTATTATTATGCCATCCACTGTATAATCTGCCCCAGACATCTCAGTACAGTCTACAGAAACACCTCAGTGTCAGCGCATCATAACCCCTCATTAATGACCATTTACACATTTTATATCTATATATCTATACGAACAGTAAAAGTCATTCAAACAGATTCAAGCAGCTTTATTTAACAAACACTGTTTTCTTCACTATTTTACGGTTTAGCCACAGCAGCTGCACCGTGATGAGTTCAAGCAGTTCTTAACATCAGCTGTGTTTATTTAAACAGAAAATTACGATTCATTTTTCCTTCAGTCTTAGTAAAGTCATCAGAATTATTCTTCAGTTTTATTAAAAGTTAACTCAACTGAATTTAAAATGATTTTAGTGGAATAAATCTGTATTTTTGATTTCTATACCAGACATCGGCAACTGGAGGCCTGGGAGCCACATACGGCCCTCTGACTAATTTTGCGCGGCCCCCAAATTAAATCAAGAAAATTACTCAAACAATTACACACACATAAAAAAACAAATACACAAAAGGACAAAAAAAAAAACACGTAAAAAATACCAACAAAAACACATTAAGAAATCTCTTTGCTCCAGAAACACACAAGATGACTGAAAATACACAAAAATAACACAACAGATAAAACAACAACAAAAAAAACCATATATATATATATAAAAATACAACAGAAATGACTCAAAAACCAACCATTCAACAATAAACAAAACAACAACAAAAAGACACAAAAAGACAAAAAAAAACCAAAAGCACACAAAGTATTTGCTTCCTGTGTTCATGCTCTGATTGGTTGGTATTCTAACACTGACATGAGTGTTGTTCATGTGACCCTCAGATTGAATACAATCACATGTTTGTGGCCCTGCCCCTTGTGATTAAAGTTGCCCATCTCTGGTCTAAACTGTCTGATCAGCTGACAATCACTGCTCTATGTCACATGAACTAACTGTGAGGACTTGCTCGTCTGGCCGTGGTAAAATAAATGGCGTTCAGCTCCTGTTGCGTGTCGCTCCTCGGGTAGCGTCTGCAGCGTCTCGGCCTTAAGGTCCTATCTGGTGTCTTGAAGGGTGAAGGTGAGTTCAAGGAGACCTTCTCTGTTGCCAGGATTGGTTAAGGATGGACGTCCCGTGAACGTGGCGGGAGGTTTGGGTGCTGGGTGACAGTATGCTGAGCATCGATCTGGATAATCCAGGCCCTGAACTGTGAGCTTTACCCTGCAGCTGAGACGGCCCACTGACCCCAGCACGGATACAGTTACAGCCTGCCCACGACAACAACAACAGGCGAGCCAACAACACCCGGGTAATAGCTGGATCGGCTGTCGTCAGGTAACAATGAGCAGCTCGGGCACAGACCACTTTAATTGCTGATTGACACTGAACAATGTTCAGCGTTGCGAATGGAGCTCATCCCAGCGCGCTGCCCACCAATAATGTCTGCTTGTAATGTTCTGACGTCAAGAAACGCTGCAACAAATGTGTCTAAAAGTGTAAAAACTTTAGAATTCTGAACATTTTTAAAGCACAACTCAAGAGGTTTATGAACAAAACAAATACGATTTAGTATACATTCTATTGAAATTACATTATTTGTTGACAACGGCCATTGAAATGAAAATGTATAAATTTGACCCATATATTTAGATAAAATTAGATAATATAATAAGACATTTAAAATAAGGGATATTAGATATGTTTTAAAGCCTGGACTACTTTGAAAAAAAAAACTTGACAGAATAAAAGCAAATACTAAAATTAAGTCCAGAAAAAAAATTTCAGGGTCGCGAGGGTCTGCCGGTGCCAATCTCTGGCTCACAGTGTAGGCTAGGCGGGGGTACACCCTAGACAGGGCACCAGTCCATCGCAGGGCAACACACACACAGACAAATAACCACTCATACTCACATTCACTCCTACGGGTAATTTAGAGACTAATCAACCTAACAGTCATGTTTTCAGATTGTGGGAGGAAGCTGGAGAACCTGGAGGAAACACAGGGAGAACATGCAAACTCCACACAGAAAAGACCCAAGTGTCCACCCCAGGGCTTGAACCCGGGACCTTCTTGCGCCGATTTTCAGAGATTATCTAAGAATAATTACGGCTTAACACATATAATGTTAGGAAATCTGCACATTTTAAAATCTTAAACGTACATCAACAATAAGTTGAAGAATTGTTTAGAAGTTTTTCACAAAAATGAAACAAAAACAGTATAAAATGTCCCAGGCTCAAACTACAGGCCCCATGGGAGCAAATGTTTGACTTGTATGTATATAATAATAATAATAATAATAATAATAATAATAATAAACGAAGCACTTCACAATCACAGACAGACTCACCTGCACTTTCATCCTACATTAATGAGGACAGAGAGACTCTTGGACGTCCTTTAAAGGCTGTTGATGTGTTTCTGGAGCCTTCTGCATCGATGAGCCTCATCCCATCTCTGAGCTGCGTTGGCCTGTGGAGCAGATTTGTATCATCACGCTGAGCTCAGACTGACTTACGTGCTCGCTGCCGTGGATCTGGTGACCGATTAGAGGCAGTGATCACCCACACCTGATCCCTCCTGAAATGATGGAGAGAAAATGAGCAGCAGAGCTCAAACACTTAGTCCCTGATGTTTGTTGACCTTAAAGAGGAGAGGTGCTGTTCGATTTAAATCTGGGCTGAAAAGAGGTGTGAGCGAGCCGTAGGGATGTAAGGATAAATCGGCTAAAAATCAATAGAAATAAGAGGGGATTCTTACAGTTTTACATGTTTCCACATACGCTGGTGGGGAAAATTGACACATTGACTTTAATGGAAACGTGTCAGCTCTGTTGCCATGACGCATGATATGATGTGTTTTTCTGTCATTTTGTGTGTTATAGAGTCCTTTTTTGTGTTTACTTTGGGGGCCGCACAAAATTAGACTGAAGGCCGCATGTGGCCCTCGGGCCGCCAGTTGCTCCATGTCTTTAATGTCGATGTAAGCAATGTTTATTTTGATAGAGCTATGTAATGTGAAAGCGGCTGCATTTCTTCTTCTACTGTAAATAACCACTTGTGTCTTGAAAATGATTCTTATTTCTATTCCCCCGCAAACAAAGAGGTGGATTTTTACCCTTGTCAGCAGAAATATACAAAATTGTCCCATAAGTCATGGGCACCCGACCTTGGAGTCAGGACCCCATTTGGGGTCGCGAGACACTGGGAGGGGGTCGCCAGATGCCTTCATGAAACTAAGAATATTTTATTACTAATAATAAATTTAACAATTTGAGCCCATTGTTGAACATTTTTACCCTTTTTCTGCAACTACACCAATCTTGCCATATTTTAACCTATTTTCATCACTTTTTCTTGCCACATTTTTGCTCCTTTTAAAGCATTTTTGCTACATTACTCCGATTTCTGCCACTTCTCTATCAAATTCCAATGCTTTTTCTGCACATTTTTTCCACTTTCAAGACATTTTCAGCATCTATAAACCCTTTCCACCACTTTTCCCACCTAATGTCACATATGTTGCCCCATTATTGTCACTCTTGGTCTCTTTTCACCATATTTCAGTTTTTTTTTTTGCGAATTTAACCACATTCACAATTTGTCATGTCCATTATTTGCCAGTTTAAACTAATTATTCCTACTTTTTAAGCTACATTACCCAATTTCTGCCTCTTTTAAGCCAATATTGACACTTTGAACCCTTTTTACCACTTTTTCGGTCTGTTGTTTTTGGCCATTCTAGTTTGCAACTTGTCACTAATTTCTGTGGTTTTTAGAATCCCATATCATCACCTTTTCCACCATTTTTGGTCACTTTTAAACCATTTTACACACGATTTCCATCTTGAAGATGACTATACTACGGCACAAAACATACTAAACTTCCTGTATAACAGTGGATATTATTCAGATAAATAAACAAATGTGGTTATCACAAATTCATAAAACAATGGACCATCATTTTGCTGACTTTATAGATCAGAAATTCAGGGGTTAAAAAATAAATATGAACCGTATTACGTCAGAAAGATTTTTAAGTAATAAAAGTTTAATGAATGAACCAACAGATTAATAAGAAAACAGATTAAAAACCAAAGTCAGGTCAAAATAAAGTTAGCGAAACAGCAGCGCGTGCTCGACTCCTGTGTGGTGGTCGCCATGGTAACCGACGTTTTTTCGGTCAGAGCGGTTTTAAAAGTGCAAAAGACGGTCAGACAATGACTTTAATGCACATACACGTTACTTTACCTGTAAAATATGACGCTGTACATCCTCTGCGAAGAAGCAGGAGCTAAAAACCAGCCACTTGTGAAGTAAAAGTCGGGTTTTCTGTCGCTTCCTCTCCGCCTGATGAGCCGCGTGCTACTAACAGACATCAACCAATCACAAGCAGGGGTTTGTGAGCGCCCTCCTCTCTGATTGGTCGATGACTCACTGATGACAAAAAAAACAGCAACACACACACACACACACACACGCACACACACACACACACACACACACACACACACACACACACACACACACACACACACACACACACACACACACACACACACACACAGTTTTTATGGATAACACAAAAAATGATATCTGTTTCAACTTTTTTGTTGTTTTTAAACTCAAAGTAGTCGCGCACTGTGCCAGCTATTTTTAACATGGTGAATAAAAATAAAAACAATGGAAGATTGCTTAAATATCAGAGAAAGTATATATATATATATATATATATATATATATATATATATATATATATATATATATATATATATATATATATATATTCTACAACAAACTAGCGGGGCTCTAATTTCACCGACTCACAGCAGTTTGTCTCCCCCTTGTGTTTCTGTCTCACACTACATATGAGCAGGAGGAGGAGTGAGTCCTGAAATGAGTTATTGCTACTCTCAAGCAGGAAGTCACTGCATGTTGTTAAACTTTGTTTTTATTTTTCCCAAATGAATCCTTAATCCAAACTGTTGACTTGATCATTCAAATTTGACACTACACAGATTATTGTACATTGTTCGTTTGACATGCATGTGCTTGAAATAAAGACACGAGGACAGCTCTTGTCTTCCTCACTGCTTCCTGCTTCTTTCATCACAGTCAGTCACAAGATAACATGACCATGGTGGAAAGCATAACACCACTAGTATGGGGTGCCAATTGTAAAGAAAAAATCTTAAATGGTAAATCTAAACCTAAATGTCTGATGTAAATCTTAAATGTTAAATGTTAAATATAAATATAAAATCTAAATAATTAAATGTTGAATATAAATATAAATGTTAAATTTAAATTGTAAATGTTAAATCTAAATGTCACGGGTGAAACTAAACATTTAGCTAATATGCAAATTCACCAGAAGTAATTTTTTTTTTGAGATTTATTGTTTGACATTTAGATATAGATTTTTTTTTTTTTTTTTTTTTTTTTTAACCTTGTTTGCACATGCTGTTGAAGGTTAACACTACAAGAAGTGCAATCTTTTAACAGCAATGCATATTTTATTATTGCAATTAAATAAATGAATTTATTTCATTGCATAATTGTGACCATCACCAGCCCTCCCTAGGGAAGGGTAAATACTTTATTAAAGGGAGGATGTAAAAAAGAGAGGGCAGTGTTACACCAGGGTGAGGGGGGTGGGGGGGGGGGAGTTAACAGGGAGGAGGGATACAAGATAGGAAAACGAATGGGTGGGGAATAGTCAATAAGTTTCAAGTGATGTGATGTGAAATTGTGGTTGTGTATATTGTGCTTATTGTTGTGTTATCAAGCCAGTCTGGTGACCAGTGTGCGGCTTAGGAATAATGGTGGTGGCTGTGAGCAGAGGAGGAAGTGAGTGGAAGTTACATAAAACAGGTATTTGGGAACAACGTGTCTATGGTTGAGCCCAGTATGAGTGTTATCCCACAGCCCGAGGCCAGTGCATCCATGACAAATGTGATTCCAAGAGCCGCTACTGCAAAACCCATGAGCCGCCCCCGGGCCCGAAGAAGCAGTCGGGCCAGCAGAAAGAGCGAGAGATCTAGGGGCCCCCGGCGACCACCCCACGGCCAAGCAGTCCCCCGAACGCCCCCAAGGTCCCAAGCCGAGAGGCTGCCATTGCCCCCCCCATACACACCCGAAAAGCCCCCAAGGAGCCAAGGACCCAGCGCACCACGCCACCGACTCCAACCCCCAACCCCCAAGCCCCCCAGCCCCCCACCCAGCCCCCCACCACCCACACCCCTCTCCATTCCCCAATGGAGAGGCACTTCCCGATCCCCTGTGTGAATGTGTGTGTTTGGTGAATGTATGGGGTGTAATTAAAAGAAGGGGGATGGAGGAGAGCGGTGCTCCCCCTCCAGCCTCTGTGGATTTATGTGTATGTGGTGTAATAGGCCGGAGGGTGTAAATGATGATACACCCTCCGGGGGGTGGCATGTTGAGATGCGATTAAAATTGGAGGGATTAGTAGGGCAACTAGAGGTGGGAGGGCCGCCCCCACGCCACTACATAGTAACACAGGTGGCGGCCCCCTCCACCCCCAGCCCCACCATCCAGCCCCCCAAGGGTTGGGTATCGGTGTGTGGTGCATTTTGTGAGTGAGCCAGACCAGCTGGGAGTGGGGTGAAGTGAACATGTAGGAGGCCTGTCCAGTGTGAGCCGGGCCCGTCCGCGTGGCGGGCCACGCGAGAGGGTAGATGGCGCAGACGGGCAAGTGGCACTGCGGGCCCCGGAACAGCACAGTCGGAGACCCCCCCCCACGGCACCCCCCAGACCGCGCCGGCCCCGCGGAGCACGGCGACACCCCCCACCCCCGGGCACAGCCAGGCACCAACCCCATCCCCCGGCGCCCCAGGGGGCGACCCCCGCCGGGCGGCCCGGAGCAACGCCACCCCGCCACCAAGGGGAGCGGCCGAGCAGGGGGGAGGCCCATGCCCGCACCAGGGCCAGCACAGGCCCACCCGGCGCCACGATACAACACTCTCCACCGGGAGGCGGCCCCGGCCCCCCCGACGAGAGAGGACGCCATCCACCGCCAAGCAGGGCCATCCCGCCAGCCACGGACCGGCAAGCCAGAGTTTAGATATAAATTTAACACTGACATTTTTTTAAGAGAAAAAAAATCATGATCATGACAAATATTGCTGTAAATCTGGTCAAAAGTAATTCACATACATTTTTAACATTGTTTGTTGCTAAATGTTGTTAAAAAAAAGAAAAGAAGTTCCTGTTTATTTTAACATGTGCAACTTGGTACCCCATGCACAGGTCTACACAGCAACAGGAAAGAGGGATTTCAGCCATACTATAACTGATGCATTTGTAACATTTTGCACATTGGATCTTGTTGGTTTGGTCCTTGAACGTGTCTTTATGGTTAAATTGAGATTTATTGTTTTGGAGCAGAAAAATGCTGAGCTTTGATCACTTGGATTACTTTAGTGTTAGGGTTGAACTAGTTACCATGGTAATAGTGACTCATATATGACTTGAGGACAGACGTACATAAATCGTAGCTTAAATCTATACTTACTGTCGCTGTAGTCCAGTGGTGTTAGGGTTTGACTGGTGATCGTGTTATCTTGTGATTGACTGTAGACAGACGTAAAAATGAAAGGATTTTCTACATACTGTATATAGTGACTATAGCTCAGGTAAGTTCAGGTGAAGCTGTGACAACAACCACAAACAGAGACTATATTCATTTATTGATTCCAGGAGGATTTTTTTAGGAACAAAACAGAAGCTAATTAATAAACAGATGAGCATTTTTTTTAAAGTCCAACAAACAGCAACATGTTTCCCTCAAACACAGTGTTTCTCAAATTTCAAACATCTGCTTAGAAAACTATTTAAAAAACAACTATAGAGCATAATAATGGAATGAACGAGTGATAACAGACATTTTAATGAAACCCATTTTGTAAAAGAGTGGAATGAAACAGTATTTAATGCAGTGGTTCTCAAACCTTTTTTTAATCGTGACCCCATACACACACACACACACACACACACACACACACACACACACACACACACACACACACACACACACACACACACACACACACACACACACACACACACACACACACACACACACACACACACACACACACACACATATACAGTATATATATATTTTACTGCATTTTAGTTAAACTAGATTCCCAAAGTGACAGTATAGAAATACAATTGTTTAAGATTGTGTGTTGTTTTAATTTATAAACAACTTAGAAAATTTAAAAATCCTATTTTATCTTTCAGAAATTTCAATGAACCCCATTTGAACTCCAGGCGACCCCATATAGTGTCCCAACCCCAAGGGTGAAAAACACTATTTTAGTGACTCCTGAATGAATTTATTTCTGTAGTTTTTATCCTATCCAGACATCTCCCGCTAGGTGTGGGGCCAAGACTGACACTTTATTTGTTAATTTTCCTCTCTGTCTCTTTCTCTCAAGTAGTGTAGTGCCTTCACGCTCCCCTAAGAGTACACGTACCCCCATTTGAGAAACACTGCTCAAACACACCATCTCAGAACAAGGAGCTGGTGTGTGTGTCTTACAGTGTGCAGACCACAGCAGTGTCTTCTATATTAAATACTAATTCCCATGTGCAGCGGCTCAGTGAAAGTGCTGTGGACTCTGTGGAGGAGAGTCATGGTGTCACAGACGCTGTAGAAGCTCAGAGTAGCTGCTGAGTGATCCACGTACACTCCAATCCTGGAGGAACGAGGACCTGAGACATGAGTGGGGACGTTGTCTTGATAAAACCTGTAATAGCTTTGATCACAGAATAACACCCATGATTTGTCATTAAATCCAAACATACATTCCTCCCCTCCCCCCTCCCTCCTGACACTTTTGTATGCGACCCCTACACCAACACCTCTCCCTCCCACCTCTACCTCAAAGTAGCAACGTCCAGCCAGAATCTCTCTGCTCAGGACCTGAGGCCACACAGTGAACCTGTCCTGATGATGAGGATGATGCTGATCTTCTCCCATTCGTGTTACTTCACTGTTTTTTTTGATATTCTGAGCAGTTTGTGAGCTGTGTTTGGATCCAGAGTAATTTTCTGTGAATACTGTAAGAATCCAGCTCTGCTCGTAGGCTCTGGTGGCTGTAAAACATTCACTCTCTCCACAGTCCAACAGACTTTGGTCCAGTCCTCCATCAGGATGCTGTGGAGATGTTCTGTGAGCTGGGACACAGCTGCTGTGACCTCCTGGAAGCAGCTGTGATGACTTGTGTGGATGATGGAGGAGTGTGTGGACACACTGAGCGCTGACAGGGAGCTGTAGCTGAGGACAAACTGGATGTGATCCTCAGTGCTGGAGATCTGCTGCAGCTCAGCATCCCTCTCCTTCAGCTCACTGATCTCCTGCTCTAGCTTCTCCTGGAGCACTCGGACTGCACTCACTTCAGTCTGCTGCTTGGATCGGACCTCCTTCTCCAGCTCAGAGCTTCTTCTGTGGAGGAGACGGATCAGCTCAGTGATGATCTGCTGGCTGTGCTGCACTGTGTGATCAGCAGAGAGCTGGATGCTCTTCAGCTGCTCCTCAAGCAGCTGCAGGTCTTTCTTTCTGTCCTGGATGTTCTTGTTGATGTCAGCTCGACTCTCCTGCAGCTCTCTCCTCCTCTCAGTGCTTTCTGCTATGACTGAAACCATGTTATGGCCTTTATGTTCCTCCATGGAGCAGATAATACAGATACACTGCTGATCAGTGCGGCAGAACATCTTCATCACCTCATCATGACGAGAGCAGACGATCTCCTGGAGCTTCTTGAAGGGATCCACCAGTCTGTGCCTCTTGAAAGCAGCAGATTGATGATGAGGCTGAAGGTGTTCCTCACAGTAAGAGGCCACACAGTTCAAACAGGACTTGAAGGCTTTCACTTTCCTCCCCGCGCAGACGTCACAGGCCACGTCTTCAGTTGCAGCAAAGCTGGGACCTCCAGCAGCTTCTTGGAGTCTGCTCTTCTTTAACTGTTCCACTAACTCTGCCAGCATGGTGTTCTTCATCAGGACAGGCCTTTGTGTGAACGTCTCCCTGCACTGAGGGCAGCTGTACACAATTTTCTTCTTCTCTCCATCCCAGAAGCTGCTGATACACGTCCTGCAGTAGCTGTGTCCACAGGGAACGGTCACCGGCTCCTTCAGGAGCTCCAGACACATGGAGCAGGAGAAGCTTTCTGTCTCTATCTGTGCCATTTCACACGTCTGTGAAGCACTCCCTGAAAACGCTCCTTAAGATTGCAGCTTTGGGACTTTGGCCGATATAACACTCCCACACGCTTCTTTATGATTGTGTTTAGAGTCTCTCTGTGTAGTGCATGGCCAATAAATTACAAACTCACAAGTCAAACATGAAAGTTGACCAATAAATAGATTTTCCTGTTTTGTTCTCAGCTGAAAAAACATCAGGGTTCATTTTTCAGTCCCTGTTTATTAAGAAAGGGGGATGTATTAAACAGTATTGTCCTTATAGGCTACATGAGGAGGCAGTGCAGTACTTTACCATCTCATTTTTATTTTTGTTAAAATTTGAGCAGGATTCTACGGAGCTGTGCGAGATAAATAAGTCGCACTGTGAGATAAAAAACAAAACAAAAACATCCATGTTACCTCCAGGGCTCCGTAGGATTCTTTTCTTATTTGATATTTACAGGATTCTATCATTGGCCGCGGTTAGATTATGTTTTTTTAAAATTTGGAATTAAAGTATCTGCTTTGTGTTCACATGGAAATAGTAATTCTGAATTGAGGTTAACATGGAAACACATTTATTCACCTTCATTCAATTCCGCTTTAGGTCTGGGGGTTGGGAAGGGTTCTGATTGACAGGGGGTCTAACGTGATGTATCATCTATTGGGGAAAAAGTGACATTAGTGAAGCTATGTGTCCTGGTGCCTGTTTTGTTTGCTGATGTCCAGTTGTCTGTGTAACATGTCCTTGAATGCTCCCTCCACTCTTTTCATTATGTCCATATCTTCTAAGGCTCCTATTAAATATATAGTCTCGACTCGAGTCCAACATTTCCTTCGGTCTGCCATTATGTCGTCACCAGCACGTCATCGCAACGGGATGAGCATGCACAATCTCTGGTCTTTGGAGAGAGCAAACGTGTTTTCATTCACTCCGATAACACGACCTTGGCTACAGCTGGCTACAGCTGAACAGCCTGAAAAATTGGGCCCAAGACTGAAGGAAAATGGTGAAAAAAACGCAGGAAGGCCCTTCAGAACCCAATTCGGATTTGGAAGAGGTCAAGGAGATGATACGCGAGGGTCTACGAAACCTATCTGCCGAGATAAAGTCGTTGGAAAAGACGCTTGAAAACTCACCGGAAAACCTACAAAGCGAAGCAAAGGTACTGAAAGAAAAGAATGAAAGAAATGCTGAGGCGATAAAATTGTTGAACGCCAGGGTTGAACAGCTGGAACAAAAGGAAAGATGTCTTCATCACAGGCCTAAAGATAAAACCCAGGAGTTACGCGAGTTACGAAGAAACAAAATCGATTGAACAACAGGTCATTGACTACCTGGAGTCGAAGGACATTGTCCTGAACCCTGACAACATCAACTCCTGCCATCTCCTGCCAAAGAAAAATGATAACAGAGCTGTAAAAATAACCTTCACGAATATGAAATTCAAAGGAGAACTACTGAAGCAAGGAAGAAAGCTGAAGGAAACAAAGGTTTTTATTAATGAAAGCCTGACAAAAAAAAAATGCAAGCATCGCATGGAAGGCACGCCAAATAAAAAAAGGAGGAAAGATTCTAAAGACATGGACAAGGAACTGCAGGATTTACATCACACCACTGGGAGAAGCAAACGGAAAACCAATCCTCATCAAAACGATGGAAGACTTGGGAAAATATGAAGGATCCACCTAAACAACAACATTACTGATGGTCATCATGGATATGGACCCAGATCTATATAAACACTGGAAACAAAACTCAGACTGTGATTATTTTACGGAGACTGAATTAAATGTGGAAACCAAGAGTAAAAAAGGTCTGTCATTTATTCATTTCAATTGCTAGGTGGTGGGGTGATTAAGGATTACATTAAATTTAAATTCAAAGTGTTTATTGTCATATGTGCAGTTAGAAACACGTTTTCCTGTACAATGAAATTACTACCTTGCTAAGATATAATAATGTGTTTATACACAAGTTAAATCTAACAGTGGAAAATACAACACTGCCAATAGAACTAACAACAGCTGGATTAACCTTGATGTAGTGACAAAACAAGCTGCAAACTTGTGTGTACAAAAGAGACATTCTCGAGTGGTGACATTATGGATGAAAAGGGAAAAAAACTTCCAAACACCTTCGAAAGAGGAACTATTCTTGCACTGGAGGAATGCTAACAACGTCTGACAGGGAACAAGGCCAACACGAACACCGATAGCAAGGAGGAGGAATAAAAAAAAAAAAAAAAAGACAACACTGACTACAGATGAGAATACACAAAAAAGGACTGTTCAGAACAACTCAATAATGTTTGACCAGAGAGACATGTAAACCCATGTAAATTTGCGATGGTAAAACAGGGGACGGGACCCAGATAATCAAACTGTTTCTCTCGTCTCCTTTTTCGGCATGTACAAAAAAAAAAAAAAAAATGTAAAAAAAAAAAGTGAATGTAACCATGTCGGAAATAAACTGAATAAATAAATAAAAAATAAAAATGCACCGAACGACCGGAATCAACTTAAAGTGGAATGAACTTATACAAGGTTGAGGAATTATTGAATTCGGAATTAAAATCGGAATAAACCAGCCGCCTACTTCAGATCTAAGTTTAATTTAAAATGGCCATTTTCATCAAAAATTGGGTGTTTAAAGAGGATTAAATTTGTATTCTGAATTAAAGGTGAAATATAGCTTTCATGTAAACGTAGCCAATAGAATGCCAAACTGATAACACTGGGTCTTTGAACGTGGCTTTAATGCTGGCAGTCTGTATCTAGGAGGTTGTAAATAGCAGAAATCTTGTTCAAACAGCAGGACGACTGATTGCGATCCCCACATGGTGGCTTTGTGCTGGTTTTTAGGAGCGTTCCCAGTCTCAGCTCAGCGTGTTGTTCATGAGCTTTGATGGTGCTGCTGGGTCACACCGCTGCAGTCATCAGGACTAAAACCTTTCAGGTGAGTGTTTGTCATCGTCTGCACTGGGTTCCTCACACTGTGTGTGTGTGTGTGTTTTCAGGGAGCTCTGAGTGTGCTGAACAGCCTGCAGAGTCAGAGTGCAATTATGGAGCCATGCCTGGATCCAGTTCTGCAGCTACAGGCCATGCAAAGCTTCCTGCACCGCACGGGTATTCCAGTACGTATTCATGGCTATCCCAGTACGTACTCACAGGTATCCCAGTATACATACTCACGGGTATGCCAGTACGTACTCATGGCTATCCCAGTACATACTCACAGGTATCCCAGTATACATACTCACGGGTATGCCAGTACGTACTCATGGCTATCCCAGTATATACTCACAGGTATCCCAGTATACATACTCACGGGTATGCCAGTACGTACCCACGGTTACCCCAGTACGTACTCACAGGTATCCCAGTACGTACCACGGGGTATACTAGTACGTACTCATAGGTATCCCAGTAAGTACCCAGGGGTATCCCAGTAAGGACGTACTCAAGGCTATCCCAGTATGTATTCACTGGTATCCCAGTACATACTCACGGGTATCCCAGTACGTACTCACGGGTATCCCAGTACGTACTCACGGGTATCCCAGTACGTACTCACAGGTAGCCCAGTACGTACTCACAGGTATCCCAGTACGTACTCACAGGTATCCCTGTACGTACCCAAGGGTATTCCAGTACGTACCCACTGGTATTCCAGTAAGTATTCACGGGTATCCAAGTAAGTACTCACAGAAATGTTTGAGGAGTCATTTTGTGTCTTTTTGTATTCATTCTGTGTGTTTTTGGAGGCCTTTAGTGCACATTTAGTGCATTTTAGTTGTTTTGCGTATTTTTGAAGTTTTGTGTTTTCGTTTCATTTTGTGTCGTATTGTTTTCGTTCTGTGTGATTTTGGAGTATTTTTGTGGCTATTTTGTATATTTTTTATTGTGTTTTGTGTGTTTTAGGGGTCATTTGTTTATTTATTTTTATTTCAGCGTATTTTTGCATTGTCAAAGAAATGGAGCACAAACATACCACCATACACAATGCTATTATTTTCCCATGGGCTCAGCTGCTGTCAGGGTTTGTCATCTAACTGGATTAAATGTGCAGTAAAACTCATTTTCCTTGTCTCTACTCACTCTTTAGGAAGCTGAGCTGGACAAAATGAACATCATCCATGTGACGGGAACCAAAGGAAAAGTAAGGAACAGCCTTTATTCATTTTTAAATGGAACCAACAAACTTTGATATGAATAAGAATTGTTTTCTAGGGATCAACATGTGCTTTTACAGAGACAATCCTCAGGAATTACGGCTTACGGACCGGATTTTACAGGTACAAACGTTTTCTAGACAAATACAGCAATATCAAATTTAACACATCTCTCTCATAAAAAAGTGAAGCATATCAACAAATATCACATGATGGGAGGAATTTTATTTAAATTATCAACCAAAAACTAAAAGGACAAATGTTCCCTCATTTATCTTTTATTTGCACATTAAAGATATTGATATGATTATTAAAGTATGAGGAAGGATTTTGAAGCCCTCTTCAAAATAAAAGCACTGCATTTCTCCTGGTTTTGGTTTGAAATGCCACCAAATGTGGACTTTGTCCACCCTGCCCTTCTGCTCAGTAATAGTTAACGATTATCTCTGTTTAAAGTGTGTAGGAGCGATAGCTGCAGGACTTTTCACCAGTTCACTCCTCCTGATAGCGTGCATGAGATTAAGCTCACACATAAATCATCAAATACTTACTGTATATTAGAAAAATGCAACGTCTGCCATCATGTCCCACCAGTCCTTTCACAAAGGATGCGTCGATACGTTTTTTTTTTTCTTTTTCTTTCAAATCAATATCAGCTCATAGAGACAGGAAACTAAAAACAAAACAATTCACGTCACTCTGACTCATTTTTTACATGATTTTCAAATATTTTTAAATCATTTAGAAAATGTGAAAAGCATGGCTGCATTTCCAGTCTATATTTATGAGTGACAAAATTAGGCAAAATTAAAATTTAGCAATACAAAAACAAGGTTCATGGAAAGAATTCATTACACGGGTAGATATTATTTAATGTTTTGAAATTAATTTCTTTACACTTTGGAGCAATTGGTTAACACAAAGATTTCTGTGAAATAACTTTTAAAATGTAATTTAATTTCAAAGGGAGCGCTTGTTTAATACCAACCTAAAGAATTAATTTTCATGTTTTTTATATCTAAGAAATAACAGTGTTTATAAATAAAGTAGAAAAGCAGCCGTGGATTTAATTTCCTCTGTGTGTTTGACAGAACAACAATCAATATCTTTTTCTTTTGTTTGAGAGAACAAACCAAACCAACGTGAATCATTTCTACTCAGCAAATTTCCCCTGATAAAGTAGAGCATTTTTAAATATTAGAGATGATGAAGTTACAAGCCGTGCGCAAAGTTTACAAACATGAATGAAATCCATTGCCAAAAAATGCAGTATTCTCCTCACTTCTAACACAATAGTTCCCAATTGTTCTTGTGGTTTAATAGAAAAAAATTATTTTGAATATTTATCACAACTACTGTGGAAAAAAAGGGTCTAATTGACACCAAAACATAGAAAATGTGAACAAAAAAGGAAACAAAAAGTGACTCTATAACCAAAGAAGAGCATTTTAACATGAACACAGAAAATGACAACAAAAACATACAAAATGACTCCCAAAACATCAACAAAAATCCACAAAATGACAATAAACACACGTAATGGCCACAAAAACACACAAAGCCTTTGTTGTTTCTTGTGTGCTCTCATTGGTCATTATTCTAAATGATGACATGAATTTTTGAACCCGTCCGTAAAATATGCTTTAAAAACTTGACAAAAATGTGCACGACCCAATAAAAAGTGTTCTGCGTCTGCTTTTTGGGTCCCGGCCCATGCTTTGTGAACCTTTGTGTCGATCTACTTCCTCTCTAAGTTTGAGTCTTCTTCTGCAGTTCTCCTCACTTGGTTCACGTCAGAGAGAGGATACGCATCAATGGCCAGCCAATCAGCACGCAGCTTTTCACCAAGTACTTCTGGCAGACGATGGAGCGGCTCGAGGACGCCAAGGTTCCTCTTCTATACATGCTTATCATCTACACCAGACATGGACAACTGGCGGCCTGGGGGCCACATGCGGCCCCCTGTTTAAGTTTGTGTGGCCTCTCCAAAGTAACAGCGCAACAGAAAAATACAAAACGAAATGGTAAAAGTACACCAAACGAAAAAACAACACAAAAAGACTGAAAACTCACAAGAAGACCTTACAAATACACAAATGATAATAATAATTATAAATAATAATAAAACAATGACTCAAAAAAACATACAGAAATAAAGAGAAATACACAAAAAGACAACAAAAATACATGAAAGAACAACAAAAATACACAAAATTACTCCTAAATCACACAAATGATATACACACAAAATACACAGAAAAAAAAAAAAAAAAAAAAAAAAAAAAAAATATATATATATATATATATATATATATATATATATATATATATATATACACAAAAGAACAACAAAACTGCACAAAATGGCAACCAAAATACAAAGAACTACTCCAAAAATAGAGAAGATGACAAATATATATCTAAAACAATTATAACAGAATTTCTTACAAAATATACAACAAAAGTACAACAAAAATACACTAAATTACACTAAAAAACACACAAGATGTCCACAAAAATAGACAAAAATAAAAAAATAATACTAAAAATAGAATTACTCCAAGAATAAAGAAAATTACAAAAATATACACAAAAATTATATTAACAGAATGACTTACAAAATTATCCAAACTTACAAAATTACAAAAAATACACACAACTACAAAAATACACAAAATTAGTGTTAAAGTGTTACTGTTTACTGTTAAAATAAGTTTATAACATTTTGTCATTTTCTTTTGATAACAACATCCTGGCACTTAAGTTAGAAAGCCTCTGATTGGTCCAAGCAGCTGTAAAGTCAGGGCTTAGCGTCACCTGCAGGTCTATACGGCTCTCTCCAGTGGGTTCTGTGAATTTTATTTGAATTATTATTTTTTTAAATAAATAAATAGACAAAGTTCATATTTACAAGTTTGGAAGAATAAGTTCATAAAGATAATGTTCAGTTTGATGTGTGCCTGTTGTCGTGTGTGCATTAATAACTGCTTAGTTTTTTTTTTTGTATCTGTGAATGAATTCCCTGACGTGTTATTTGAACTAATGTGTAGATGAGCTCTGACGTGAGTTGTGACCCACAGGAGCTGCACGAGGACAAAATGCCGTTTTACTTCCAGTTTCTGACTCTGATGGCGTTTCATGTGTTCCTGCAGGAGAGAGTGAGACACACACACACACACACACGCACTCACACACACACACATATTTGGTACTGGCTTTGGAAATAGCTTCCATCTTACCACGACAGCAATAGCTATATGGTTTCCGCCAATGTAATTCAAAGGAAACTGCCCTTCTTATGCTGCGTTCACACCGAATGCGTCTTCTGCGGCACCGGAAGCATCTGCCGCACAAAACATACTGCAGGGTCCGCAGGATCAAAAGATTTCCCCAATTCGCTTCATACGCACGTCTGAAGCGAAGCCCCACCCACCAGCGACACATCCAACTCGGTGAGTTTCACTGCCTGTTGAAGCGAGGAGCTACGCTCCTTTTTCTCCTCTCATAAACATAAACCACCAGTGAAAAAAGCCGGTTAGCGGCTAATACTATCCTAGCTCAGTACCAACTTTCAAAGATGAAAGATGAAAAGAGAACTTTTACCTGCAACTATCACCTCTTCGCTGATTCTCCTCCACGCCAAATCCTTCCTAGTCCGTTTCCGGTTATAAAGGCCGTGTCATACAGCTCCAGGTGGTCACACACAGCTTCTACTCCATGGTTGAATTGAACAGACCGGTGTCCATGTTGACAGCCTGACGTCATCGTCAAGAAAGACTCTCATTGGCTTTTGTCATGCGAAACCGTCACGAGTTCAATATTTTCAACTCTTGCGCTTGTGCGGATATGCGTAAAATTGGGAGTGCGCTCGCACAGCCAACACACTTGACGTGCGGATTGGACCGCACCGCCGCACAGGAAATATTTTGCATCTGGGACGCATCTATCCATTGACTTTGTATGTAATCTGGACGTACGGACATTTTGCATTAGGGTCAGTAATGACCTCCTAATGCAGGCTGACGCTGGAGAATGCTCAGTCCTCCTGAATCTCAGTGGTGCTTTTGACACTGTGGAGCATAGTGTGCTGATTGAGAGACTCCATCAGTGGGTGGGTGTCTCTGGAACAGCGTCTCTTCTTATTTATCAGACAGATCATTTTCAGCTACTGTTGCTTCATCTGTAGAAACTCTATTTTGTGGTGTTCCCCAAGGATCTGTTTTGGACCCTCTGTTTTTTTTGTTGTATCTGCTCTCTCTGGGGCATCTTATAAGAACTTTTAAAGATGTGTCCTATCACTGTTATGCAGATGACATTCAGTTATACATGTCTTTTAAACCACAAAAGCTCTCTGTTCTGCTTGACTGTGTAAAATGCATAAAAGCTTAGATGTCTAGTAATTTTCTCCAGTTGAACACTGATAAGCCAGAGCTTCTTATCTCTGCTCCTGAGCAGAGGTAAAGAAATGTCTTGATTTTCTTCCCTCTACTGTTAAACCTGCCCTGGGGGTCCATATTGGTCAGGCTGTGAGTCTAGACCACCATGTAGATAGTTTGGTCCACTCATCCTTTTATCACCATACGGAATAAAGCGAAACTTAGATCTGTTGTATTTAGAGGTGAGCTGGAGATGATTGTCCATTTTTTTTGTCTCATCAAGGCTTGATTATTGTAATTCACTGTTTACATGTCTTAGTGTCACTTCTGTGAATCGTCTACAAGTGGTCCAGAATGCTGCCCTAAAGTTTTGACTGGATTATCCAGACGGTCTCATGTGACACCTATTCTTAAATCTTTACACTGGTTCCCCGTCAGTTTTCGTATCCAGTACAAAGTTCTTGTTATTGTGTTTAGAGCCTTGCATGGTCAAGCTCCAGCTTATGCCACTGAGCTGCTGAGGCCTTATAATACCAGCAGGTCCCTGAGGTCCTCTGACTAGGGTCTGTTGGTTGTTCCTCACACAAGGTTAAAAACCAAAGCTGACTGTGCCTTTGAGGTTGTGGCCCCCAAAACTTGGAATGGTCTTCCCTCAGAACTGAGAGCCCTGACCTCTGTGGACATTTTTAAAAAGCAGCTGAAGACCTACTTACTTACTTACTATAGCTTCTCTCAACAGTGGTTCTCAACCTCTTCAGCCCTTGACCCTCAAAATAAAGTTTCCAGAGACTGAGGACCCCACTGTACCTGAGGGTGGTTGAACACAGACATGAACATTGAAGAACAGTCATGTGGAGACAGGTCCATCTATAAGGGATAATAAAGGAAGAGCTTTCAGTTATCAGGCCCCACTTCTCTGGAACCATCTACCAACCACGGTTCGGGGGGCAGACACCCTCTCTACCTTTAAGGTTAGGCTCAAAACATTCCTCTTTGGTAAAGCTTTTAGTTAGGAACCAGCTCATAACTCATAATTAAGATGCAATAGGCATAGACTGCCGGGGGGGGGGGGGGGGGGGGGTCTGGCGTGCTCGGTTGGAGAGAGGTTGGAGAGGGCGTTAAGAGAGAGGTCATTTAGGCTAGAGAGGGACCGGAGAGGGTCCCATTCCTCTCTCTAACACTCCCTGTATGTCTGCTTCTTCCCTTGTGTGTTTGCTCCTGTACTCCTTCTGGCTTTTGTCTTGCAGGTCCGTGGGATCCTTAGTGTGGAGTTACAGAGTCTCAGCGGCTCTGTCTCCACCCTTTCCTCTGCACACACCCAACACAGCATAACGTGGATGGCTGTTCATCATAGGAATGGGATCCACACAAGGTTCCTGCTGCTTAACAGAAGGTTTTCCTTGCCCCCATGATGAATTCATGTTGGGTGTGGGATACATATGTATGTGTATATACGTATATATGCATATGTGTGTATCCATAAAATGAAGAGTCCGTCCTTAAGACTGCTCTACTGTAAAGTGCCTTGAGATACCATTGGTTATGATTTGGCGCTATACAAATAAAGATTGATTGATTGATTGATTGATAAAGGGGAGAGCTTTTTGGGGTCCATCTATGAAGTCAGCAAAATGATGGTCCATTGTTCTGTGAATCTGTGATCAACACATTTACTTATTTATCTGAATATTATCCACTGTTTTCTAGGAAGTTTATTATTATTTGTGCCATAGTATATACAGTTGTTGATGTAAATCCTTGTTTTAATCAGAAATAAAATGGGTTCAAAGTGACCAAAATTCGTGTAAAAGGTGGTGAAATTGAATTTTATAAAAATTGGTAAAAAGGTCCAAAAACAGACAGAAAAAGTGGTAAAAAGTGTTCAAAGTGTTGATATTGGCTTAAGTGTGTGCGTGCGTGCGTGCGTGTGTGCGCGCGTGCGTGCGTGATATTTAAAATATCATTTAAAAAGTAGGAATAATTAGTATATATAAACTGGCAAATAATGGGCATGACAAATTATGAATCTGGTTACATTTTGCCCAAAATACAAATGAAATATGGTGGAAAGAGGTTAAAACGGACAATTATTTGGTCAACATATGTGACATTAGCTGGAAAAAGTGTTTACAAGTGCTGACAATGTCTTGAAAGTATAAAAAAAAAATGGGCAGAAAAAACATTGAAATTTGATTAAGAAGTGGCAGAAATGGGAGTCATATAGCAAACATGCATTACAGTAGAAAGAGCCAATATGTGGCAAGAAACAGGTTGAATAGGTTAAAATATGGCAAGTTTGGTGGAGTAGCAGAAAAAGGGTAAAAACGGGCTCCCAGTGTCTCGCGACCTCAAATGGGGTCCTGACCCCAAGGTTGAGAACCACTGCATTAAAGAACCATTTACCGTGTTAGTGATTAAAGAACATGTGTACTGTTTTATTTGACTATTTTAAAATGTTGTTTTAATTCCCCCTTGGGGTTTAATTAAGTATTTTTTGATTGTGATCGTGATTATTTTTATTTTTGTTATTTTCATTGACTAACTCGCTGCACGTTAGCCCATGGTAAGATGGCGGCCAAAGGGGAGCCACACTCATGCGCTCATGTCTTATCGTCCTGTGTATTTCTACTGCTCCAACCAAAGATCTTGTATTCATGTGAGATGAGCACTTCCTGTGATGTCATCATCTCTGTGCACACAGGTGAACTTGGCTGTGATCGAGGTTGGAATCGGAGGCCTGTACGACTGCACCAACGTCATCAGGTCACACATGCTTTACATTTCATTTATTTATTTATTAACATAACGTAGGAAGGCATTCTTATTATATTATTATTATTATAATAACTGAATAATTTACAAGTTAAATTACATATAAAACGTGTTTGTGTGCAGGAAGCCGTGGGTGTGTGGGATCACCTCTCTGGGCCTCGACCACTGCAGTCTGCTGGGAAACACGATGGAGGAGATCGCGTTCCAGAAAGCGGGAATATTGAAGGTGAAAGTGTTCCTTCAGTTTTGAGGATGAAAAAGAGACATAATTAATCATATAATGAATTATTGTTAATTATATAAATAGTTCCCTGCACATGAGTGCCACAGCACTTCTTTTTTTTAAATAGAGTTTACATTATTTATTCACAATGTCAATAAATACTATTTATTTCTAGGTTGCTTTAGAATCTGCATTACCCGATCTTGACCACAATCATGACTTCAGGAAAACCCTTAAAAAGAAACGCAGCAAAACATGGTAGTTTAACCCCAAGCAGGGGCGTAGCACCACATTTTGGGCCCTGGGTACAAACCATCTTGTTAGGCCCCTACTGTAAGTTATGTACACTTTTATTTTTGGCCCGGAAACTATAGTAGTATTTTTGCATTATTATATGAGCTTTTTTTTCTTTCACAATAACCCAGAGGATCCCAACCTTTTTCGGGTCATGACCCCTGGTTTTATATCACGAATGTCAGACAACCCCAGAGACATTTGTTTTTATAAATAAATTATATATATATATATATATATATATATATATATATATATATATATATACACACAAAGCAAACATGTACAAAAGTTTATATAGAATGATCAGAATCAGTCTGGCCACCGACTTTAATCTTGGTGGCAGCAAAATTTAGTCTTCAAAATCTTTTTTTCAAAATCTTTTTATTTCCAATTAAGATTTGAGGTGCAAAAGGAATTTCAGCCTTTAAATGCGCAAGAGTGCACGTTGTTACTTTCAATCAAAATAATATATTGTCTAAAAAAGTGTTTTAAAGCTCACCTCTGAATAATTGAGTAAGCAGTTGCTTTCCATCATTTAACCTTCTCTCCCTCACCTTTTTTCTTGCACATTTGGCCTGTTTTCCTTTCTTGAAGAAAGACATGGTTTCCTGCTGCTGTCTATCTCCCACTCCTTGTCACATTCACAGTTCAGACTGCCTGCCACAGCGCTGCAGCAGATGCGGGTTGTACCATTTGCACTGTTTTAAAGGGGGTGGTAGCTAGGGCCCTGATGCAGCATGAATAATTGTTTTTATTGCAAAACTGTGCTTAGCAACCATCATATTTTCACACAGGGCCCTTTTCATTCCAATATAAATAATCTAAAAATGTTTAAAATGCATACCGACGCCCATGACCGCAAGAATATCATTCGCACCACAAGTGAATGTACATGTATAATTTATCATATTTTATGATCAAGTTTTATTTTTCTGATTTATCGATGGGTTGTTTGATTGATTTTAATCATTTTTTTTAAAAAATAAAGACTATAAGAATAAAAAGACAAAATTCATTTGAAGCCGGACTGTGTGTGTCCTCAGCCTGGTGTCCCCGCCTTCACTGTGAGACAGAAACCTGGTCCACTGAAGGTCCTCCAGCGCCAAGCGGAGGAGATCGGGGTAAGAATGGATCCATAAACCCTTCACTGCTTCACTAAGCATGACCCAGCAACTGTACTGACCCTGCAACCATGGCAACTAAAGCAACTAAACTCTCTAACGGTGACCTTTGAACTCCGTCCATATGCAGAGCCCTCTGTGGGTCTGTCCAGACCTGGATCAGTACCAAGGTGTGGTTGGTCCTGTGAGTCTGGGACTGGCAGGAGAACATCAGCGCCTGAACGCATCACTGGCTCTGCAGCTGAGCTCCAACTGGCTGCACCGCCACCAAGTGGAGACCAGAGGAGGTGAAGGTCGGGGATAGTACAGCAATTCCACTCAGCCACCAACTAGTGCATGAAACTGGCCAACCTGGCAACCCTGAGTAAATTTATAGTCAGATACAAATATGTTAAGGAAAGCTTCCAACCTGGCAACCCCAAGTCAATTTACACTCAGAAACATACAAATTCAAGAAACAATCCAACCTGGCAACCGTGAGTATATAGACAATCAGACATCAACATATTCAGGAAACCATCCAACCTGGCAGTGCTAAATATATTTACACTCAACTGCCAACGTTTGCAGGAAACTGCCCAACCTGGCAACACTAAATCAATTTACGCTGAACCTAAAATACTGCCGAAGAGGCAACCCCAATCAATCTACACTTAACCTCCAATATTTGCAGGAAAATACCCAACTTGGCAACACCAAATCAAATTACACTCTTTGGTCAGCATCTGTAGGAAACCAACCCTGAATCAATCTACACTCAACTGTCATTATTTCAGGAAATACCCAACCTGGCAACCTTCTATTGATCGCAACACTCAACGGCCAATATTTTCAGGAAACTACCCAACATGGCAACCCTGAGTCATTTTAACTTAATTGTCAACATTTGCAAGAAACTACACAACATGGCAACCTTTCTACGGTGCATGTTTACTTAAACATAGAAAACATTTGTTTGAATGTCAAAATTAAATTATATTCCTTCATAAAAAGTTTACTTTATGAAAATGTTTTGGAAAAATTACCCAAAAGGAATTGTAACATTCATCAACAGTGATCTGAATACCAAGTGCAGTAATTGGGCTTGTAACTGCAGTTTAGTCTAAGGTTCTCACTTTGACCTGTGAACGTTCCTTTGTGCTTCCACTTCTTCTCATGCTGCTGTTGTTTAAATCTTTTTCCAGTCTATGTTTAAACCTAATGAAGCATTTAAAGCCTTGCTCATGTGACTTCTCAGCAGACGCCTTCCCTTCAGCCTCAGCAGTGAGTTCCCATCAGGGGGTTTCCCTCCACATCAGTGCAGCTGCCCTGAAAGGCAAGAAACACAAACTTTAATAACAAACATAATCACAGATTTTAAACATTAAACGTCCTAAATATAAGAAGTCATTGCGAAGGTAAAAAAGACTGAAACATAAGTCATATTTATTAGATTAATAGTCTGAAATAACAACAAAAAAAGTCATGATTATGAATTAAAAAGGCCTTAATTAAGAAGTTAAAAGTTACTAGTTTTGATAAATTGTAAGTATGAGAAATTAAAAGAGGATAAAAAGAAAGTTATAATTCAAAAGTAACAATAAAAAATTTAAATATGACACAAAAGTAATTATCTATAGTTAACATTTTTATTATGAAAAAGTCACAAATAATTATGTGATTAAAACAGTTTTTAGATTAATTTTATGAAATAAGCCATAAACATCAAATGAAGTCATATTTTTTTAAAATAAAAAGTTGAGAGTACTGTAGCCTACTGATTATGAGAAAAAAGTAATAATTCTTAGATCAAAATACAAGTTGTAATTATTAGATTCGATGATCAGAAAAGACTAAAACATGACATACTGTAAAAGTTATGATGAACAGTCTTAATTATGTGATGAAAAGTAACATTTTTTTTAGATGAAAGTCGTAATTATCAGAAAAAGTGATAACTAAGGGATAAAAAAAGTCTGAATAATGTGATAAAGTAAATAGTTTTAGATAGACATCTTCATTATGAAATAATTGTATCAGAATAAAAGTCATAATCCTAAAATAAACACTTTGAATTACAAGACAAAACTTATTTATTTATGTATTCATTTTAGAGAAAAAGTCATAAATGTGAGCTTAAAAAGGACATAATTATGTAATCTATGAGCAAATGGAATAAATGTTTTCCTCGTCAGTGCTGCAGCAGGTAAAGATGATTATCTGTTGTTTTGCTGGTTCCCATTCATGAGATACAAATTTAATAATTATCAGATTAATAGTCTTAAATATAACAAAATATGACAAAAAGTCACAATTAAGTGACACAAAGTCTGAAATATCAGATAAAAAGTCATAATCCTAAATAAATACTTTGAATTATAAGACAAAAGTCATAATTGTGAGCTTAAAAAAGTGATAATTATGTAATTTATGAGTTAATGTAATAAATGTTGGTTTTGCTGGTTTTTGCAGGTCTACAGGAAACCCAATGGTTGGGGAGAAACCAAAAGCTGTGCTATGGGAATGTGACATATTTCCTGGATGGAGCTCACACCACTGACAGCATGGAGGCCTGTGTGAACTGGTTTAGACAGCACGAGCAGTGAGGAAAACCAGTCACCACCCAGCTGCTGCTCTGTCACACGTTATTGATCTGTGTGTGTGTGTGTGTGTGTGTGTGTGTGTGTGTGTGTGTGTGTGTGTGTCAGTGCTGCACTTCAAATCCTGCTCTTCAACACATCAGGAGACAGAGACTGTGCAGCTCTGCTCCGACTGCTGATGGTGAGTCTGACACAACATGTTTATCACAGTGGGCGGGGCCACAAACATGTGATTGTATCTGATCTGAGGGTCACATGATCAACATTCACGTCAGCATCAGAATAAAGACCAACCAGAGCATTATCACAAGAAACAAAAAAGAAAGGTTTGTGTGTTTTTGTCCTCTTGCGTGTTTTTCTATAATTTGGTGTTTTATGTGTCATTCGTACATTTTCTTGTATTTTTGTGTGTTTTTGGAGTAGTTTCTTGTGTTTCTGATATCTTTTTTTGTGTTTTTGAAGTCGTTTTGTGTGTTTCTGTAGTTTTACTGGTTTTGTAATTTTGTTGATATGTGTGTGATGGCTATTTTGCATATTGTTGTTGTAATTTTTATGTATTTTCTGTCATTTTGAATACTTTGTGTATTTTTGTTGTAATTCATGTGTATTTTTGTTGTAATTTATGTGTATTTTTGTTGTCATTTTGTCAACTGTCTAGAACAGTCACAGCGCTGTAACACTGTGGAAGAAAAAAAAAATCACTCTTTTTTCCCCTTTGGTGGGGCGTCGCCCTGATCGCTCATATGAAGAAACCGCTTACGTTACTGTATGTAGTACTTTTGTGTGTATTTTCTGTAATTTTGTTGTTTTATCAACTATGGGTTATTTTGTGTATTTTTTTTTATTCGTTTTGTGTTTTTATACTATTTTTTTTTTGTTTTTTGTTAATCTTGCTTTCTTTTTTATATAATTGTTATGTGTAAATATCTTTTGTAATTTTGTATCATTTTGTTTGTTTTTGTGGTTGTTTTTTGGTGTTTTTCTGTAATTTTGTGTGTTCACTTTGGGGGCCACACAAAATTAGACCTCATCAGGGATCTCGACAGATCCCAAAGCCTATCAAGGCCTGTGGCTACAACAATAGCTTACCACCACAGTGTATGGTGGTAAATATAATGCAATGTAAAGAGCTCTAATGTGGTGTCTATTAGAGCTACAGTATTTATATTGAATGCATTCATTATTATTATTATTATTATTATTATTATTATTATTATTATTATTATTAATAATAATATAATAATAATAATAATAATAATAATAATAATAATAATAATAATAATAATAATAATAATAATAATAATAATAAGTGGCCTCCATTGCCCATGACTGTGCTAATGCTGCTTTTCAAAATAAAACACCCCATGTTGACTATAACCACTGTGTGACTCACAGCCTGAAAGGTTCGACTATGCTCTGTTCTGCCCCAACGTCAGTGAAACATCCTCAGGTGAGATTATTTTCAAACTCTTCCTTTTTAAATGTCACAGCATTTTAATTTAACACACTCTGTAGTTTAGAAAAAATAAAATGTCAATAAAAGGAATCTGGGGAAATTTGAGTTTGTTTTAAGCAGAATTCTACAAACACATCCTTAGACTTTCCCTTGTTATTTCTATTGTTTCCATTGTGTTTTATTGATTCTGAGGGAACATCATGGTTAGCTGCCACCATTTTCAATACAAATAATAATAAAAACTGATTCAAAGTCACACAAATATGAAACATTAAAACCAAAACTCTGTACTGATGAAAAAATACTGATAATAAAAATAAACAATTTAGTTTTTGTAACTGTATTCTCAAAAACCTTAAAAGAATGTTGTAAAAAAAACAAAAAAACAAATATTCTTTTTTATGAGCTTGTGTGTGTGTGTGTGTGTGTAGCCCAGCCCAGCCTCAGTGTGTGTGCGCAGCAGATGTTGAACCAGAACATCTGGGACAGATTGAAGCGTGAGGAGAACAAACAGCGCCCTCTGGCGTTGGAGAGCAGTAGCCTGGTGTTTCCCTGCATCCACAGCGCCCTCCAGTGGATCAACAGGAGAACACACCAGGAGTCCATCAGTAACAACGTCTCTGTGCTGGTGACTGGGAGTTTGTATCTGGTGGGCGGAGTCCTGAAACTACTCGACCCCGCCCACTGCTCATAGCCTGCCTTTTTTTTTTTTTTTTTTTTTTTTTTTTTTGTCTTTTTAGGCAAGGCAAGGCAAATTTATTTATATAGCGCATTTCATACTCAAGGCAACTCAATGTGCTTTACATGATAAAACATTCAATTGTTTAAAATCAATAAGAACATTTAAAATCATCAGTAAAATCAATTAAAATCATCAGTAAAATCAATTAAAATCATCAGTAAAATCAATTAAAATCATCAGTAAAATCATCAACAAACACATGACATCAACAACATGACCAAAAATCTCTCTCTCAATCATATGCAGTAGAGAAAATACTATGATATATCACATTTTATGAAACATTGATTTAATTTTGATTGATTTGATTGATTTGATTGATTGAATTTGTGAACATGAACACAACAGTAGTGTATCTCACGAGTAATAATAATAACAGTAATAAAGATTGGAAATAAATCAAACAAGGCCAAGAGAGTATATAACACAAGTATATACACACCTATTTACAAATGTATCCCTTTAACACTTGTGCTCCGAGAAGATGAACTTTATGTATTTATGTTTAAATTGCTTTAAATTCAGACATTTTTTTTTATTTCAACACACAAACTGTTCCACAACCTGGTACCACTTACTGACACACAAAAGCTTTTTTTGTTGTCCATGCATGTAGTGACCGAAAGTTCATTTTGTCTCTTAAGTTATAAGTCTTTTTCAATAAACTATTTCTGAAAATTTTTAGGGACAAGTTTTTGTTGTGCTTTAAATGCTATTTTACTTGTTTAAAAGGCTACAATTTCTGCTAATGTCAGTAATTTAGATCTATGGAATAGTGTGTTCTAAATATCCTGTACAGTATTATGAACATAACGAATTGCTCGTTTTTGAAGAGAAACTAATGGCTGTAATCTTGTTTTGTAGTTATTTCTCCAAACTTCTGCACAGTATGTGAGATATGGTAATTCTATTGAGCAGTAAAGTGTGTGGCGTGCGCTCTAATTTAAAACATGTCTCGCTCTGTTGAGTACAGCTATACTTTTTGAAATCTTTTTTTGAACATATTTAATACGCAAAATAATTTGGTTGTCTTGAATGAAGTCGAGAAATTTAGTTTTGTTTAATTGTTTAATGTGATTGCCATCAATAGAAACCCTGATTTCAACATTATTTGGCCTGTTTCCAAAATACATAATTTTTGTTTTGTCAATATTAGAGGATGGTTTGTTGATAGCAAACCAGGTTCTTAATTTACTGAATTAATTTGTAAAATCACTTATTAATTGTTGTTGATCAGAGCTGGAGCAAAACATATTTGTGTCATCAGCAAACAGTGTCAGTTTCAATAATGTAGACACTTTACATACATCATTAATGTAGAGAATAAACAGTTTTGGACCCAATACAGATCCCTGGGGAACTCCATAGGGAACATTTAAGGAAGTAGAACAATGTGCCCCTAAACTAACAATTTGCTTTCTATTTCTCAAAAAGCTCTGCACCCAATCCTGTTTGAATCCTAGGGGATCAAATTAGGGTCATACAGTTATTGTGTGCGTAAAAAGAAATCCGTATGCGTAAAAAAAATCTGTGAAAAAATTATTTGCATTTGTAAAAGACATTTTGTGTTTACAAAATTGTGACGGCGTGGGAATGCACCTGCTTAAACTGTCTTATACCGTAATTAACAATTACATTTCACTTCCACACCCCTTGTTGAGAGATTTTATGAACTCACCTGTTCACTTGCATTATGCTGCTCCGCCATTTTTAATCGCGCAATGAAGGAGGAAGGGGGCGTTTTCAGCGGGAAGCCCTCCGATGGCGTTTTGTAAACTGAGTGCTGATTAGCTGGTCCACAAATGTAATTAAACCAGGGTCACAATTTGCCGGTGTATTTGGTTTTGTACTTGTAAAAGAAAAGTGACAAAGGTGAACCAACAGATACATAATTCCCAGGTGTCTGGCAAAAATAGAAGCTTAGCGTATGTGTTGTGGAGGGTGCCGGACTAACGGAATGGTTACGCAGCGGCATACGCTGCCGGTGGAAATTGACACATTGACTTTAATGGAAACGTATCAGCTCCGTTGCCGTGGATATGCAGCTGTTACGCATCCAGTGTGAATTAGGGGTGACACGACAGGCTTGGTGATGGAGCCTCTGCAGAGCAGCTGAGGAGCCACACGTGGCTCAGGAGCTGTGCGCCCAGTGCACTCTGTTCATTGGGGAGGGGGGGATCTGCCTGTGCTGCACCCGGGAGGCAGAGCTAGGTCTGTCTGGCCTGTTTTCTCTCCTGCTGTGAATTCCTGCGTGGAACGTCTGAGCTAAGCTGGCAGACAGACCAGTCTGAGAAAGAAAATGAAACATTTTACCATCAAATCACCACCGCAGGACGTTGGCTTTGCTTAAATCCATTTCATTTCAGGAGCTTCGGACCTTGGGCCAGGCTCGGGTGTGGAAGGGTTAATGTGGGATGTTAGGGAAGGTCATGGGGATGGGGGGTTGGGGCTTTGATGGGAGCTGTGGTCTTTCAGGCTTATTAGCCTCTCGTCAAGATTAGAGCGGACAGGAGGCCGGAGCAGCAAGCTGGACAATCTGTTTGTAGAAACAATATGATTAGAGGAAGCTCCTCACACAACACGCAGAGAACCACATACAACTATCTCAGATGTCTGCAACCTTTACTGTCAAAGGAGCCATTTTGCCTCATCTCACCTGGATTAAAGTCCTTACGAAGCCGAAAAAATACTCAATAAAGATAATATAGTGTATAAAATTCTACAGTTCAAATTATATGGAATCATTTTATGTAAACAATATTTTTTTGAGTTAACGTACTTGAAGGGCTACAACACATGATCATGTCGGTCAACACATGCTAAGTGATAATTTCTTGCAACATCAAGCATGCATATTAAACTAAATAAACTAAATTAAAAAGTCTTTCCCCACACAAATAAAATCTATATTTTCTTCCAGAATATGCTTTTTGTTAGTTATCTTATTAGGGATTTAAAACCTAAGGTAAGCCACAGGTGCAAGTAAAGGTGATGGTCTGTAGAGGTTTCAATTATTGCAAGATGTGATGTGTACAAATTGTTTTATCATAATTCTATTTGAAGTTGATCCTGAATACTCTCTGTAAGAAATAACATTGAATTATTTTCATATTTTTTATAAAGCTATAGGAGCCATTGTAAATGAGTCAAAGAGCCACATGAGGCTCCAGAGCCGCAGGTTGCAGACCCCTGAACTATCTCAGCGTTCTACTTCAGTCCCAGTGCTGAGAACTGAACCCATCATCTCCTCAGAGCTGCTTTCACAGAGATCTATAACTAATTCATCAAGGCTTCTCCTCGTGCACGTTAGAGGACGCACAGTGAACCCTCCTCCATGATCTCCTCGCAGCGTTCTCCCCTTTCCATTCATTTAGGCACACTGTCATTACTGGGAGCAGCCCAGTAGGCCACATAGTGCATCCTCTACAAAACAGATTCACAAAGATCCCAAATAGAAACCGTGCACAGACAGATCTCCTGTACGCTTTATGTGCCTTTTATCACAGCATGGCCACAAACGTGTGATTGTATCTGATCTGAGGGTCACATGATCAACATTCATGTCAGCATTAGAATAACGACCAATCAGAGCATGAACACAGGAAACATCAAAGGCTTTGTGTGATGTTGATGTTTTGTATATACAGTACATAATTTTGTTGTTTTTGATTTGTGTATTTTTGTAGTTGTTTCATGTGTTTTTAAGTCATTTTATTTGGACTCATTTTAATGTGGCACCACGTGGATCAGGTGGTAGAGGGGTCGTCTTCTGATCGAGAGGTTGGGGTTCAATTCCAGTCTATACCTGTTTTTGTGTCGAAGTGTCTTTGGGCAAGATACTGAGCCCTAAGTTGCTCCCAGTGGTTGACTAGGGCCCTCTATGGCAGCTCAGTCTCATTGGTGTGTGAATGAGCTGATATGTAAAGCACTTTGAAACTACTTAAGTGTAGTTTGCATAAATCAATTCAATTTACAATAATTTTATGTGATTTTATTGTCCTTTTCTTGAATTGTCATTTTGAACGTTATTTGGAGTCACTCTTGTTTAGTGCTTGTCTAATAATTTTTTTTCTTACTTTATTAATACAGAAATAGTCATTGTTTTTAAGTGAATGCACAACACATTTTTTTTTTTTTTTTAAAGAAAATAAATTTAAAACTATTGCTTTATCATTACAAGGTTTCAAACAGTTTTAAACTACACGTTAGCCTTGAGATGCGGAAATATGTTCAAATGTGAATGAATGTAAATAATAATATTACTAAATAATTCACATAATTGAGGGTTTTAAAAAAGTAAACACATAATTCAACATCACTTCCGATATGTTTTACGCATGCTAGCAATAGCATAGCAACAGGATAAAGCATGATGAATGTACGTCGAAACGAACAAACTACGGATCCTACACATAAACCGAATAAATACTGAATGTTAAGGGTACATTTCTCACTAGAAATGCCATCAATTCTAAAGCCACAATATATCTTGAAATAAGGCAATTTGCCACTAAAATATATGAGATGTCCGCCATGTTTTTCATTGCAGACAGGGAGAGGAGTCAGCAGTCACGTGACCTGATGTCAGCCCATTGAAAAGACTGGGAAGAAGAAACTGTAATCCCATATACACTTTCTAAATTTTCAAATCATAAACCTAAATTCATAGTATTCCAATCACTTTTATCGTCATACATAATCACTTTAAAACGCTGCACCAACTCTAAAGCTGTAAAGACCAAAGAACTTTGTACTGAATTTGAACTGTAAATGTAAATTGTATACAGAATTTTTTTTCTCTCTCTATAATTTGCTTTGTTAATGTCACCTATTCTAAATCGTAAATTGTATCAATAGGCCTGATTTGTTAAATGCTTACAATATTGCTTTTGGACAAATGTTGCGATTACACATTTTGCTGTGAGAATGGGTTGGAATACCCGGTAATAACAGGTAATAACAGGTGATAACAGGTGATAACAGGGTGCAGACCGCTCTATTTAAAGGTTGTGGTGCTTTTTTTTTTTTATATAAAAGCATCTGTTAAATGAAATTGTAATTAATGACAGCAGATGAAGTCAAGAATAAACAGATAAAAGCAGAATATCAAGGGAACTTGTTTACATTAGTATTCATTCATTCCTGAAATGCTGAGTCAGCAGAATAGCTACGGTTCTGCCTGCATTTCCTCCTCCAGCCGCACGTGCAGCCATCTGTGTTAGGTTCAGTTTGGTTTTAGTTCTGTAAGTCTAGTATCTTGTGTTCACGCTTGTCTTTGTGTTGCCAGGTATTCCTGCTTGTGTCTCCACCTCCCAGTGATGTCAGTATGTTTTCCACCCAGGTGTGGCCCGTTCCCAATCAGGCCTCGTTTTTATTGTATTTAGTATTAAATCCTCTCTGTGCTCCCATCTGTGCAGAGCAGTCGGCTGTTTTCTGCTATAATAAAAGTGTTTGCAGACGTAGAACAGATGAACAAAAGCCATGGAGGGAAAACAAAGCCCCAGTTGGTGTTGAAGTCGCTTTTTGGCGTTAATCGGGTATTAGAGGCAGCCGGAGCAATTAGGAGGTAAACAGCAGTGATTTCATTTGGCATCTTTGTCCCAGTTCACAGAGTTTCACACTGAAGGAAAGACCTCACGGATGGGCTCAAAAATGCAGTCGTGCTGCTCTGAAAGGTGCAGAATCCTCTTAGAGCAGGATCCGCTTCCACCGCCCCCACAGAGGGGGGCGATTATCAGACGGAGGCAGAACCACTGAGCTGTCCATTGGTCCTGGACCTGGTGGAAAAAAAAAAAAAACACAACAGAGTCTAAGGCTGGAGGATATTTCTTATTGTGAACAAAGTGAAATGATTTCCTCTTAAATATTTGGAAATATAAGCCTTTATCACTAAACCAGGCTTCACTGCTGTTTGATGTGATAAATAAAAGAAAACCAAACTATGATGAACTAAAAGGCTGGACTGAGATCACCCGTGAAGGCATAAAGCAGACTCAGGGAACAGTCGGCCCAAGGGCCACACGTGGCAGTAAAATACACAAAATGGCTCCGAAGACGACACATTCAAACATAGCAGAGGAATACACAAAAATACACAGAATCCAAGAAACATACACAATGACTCCAAAATCTACAAATATGCACAAACATACCACTAAAATAAACTAAATAAGAAAGACACACACAAAATCCAATTAAAATACACAAAATGAGAACAAAAATACACAAAATCGAAGATAGATATACAAAATCGATGATAAATACACAAAATGAAAACAAAATTACACAAAATTTGAGAAAAATACACAAAATTCAAGAAAAATACACAAAATTCAAGAAAAATACACAAAATTAAAGAAAAATACACAAAATGAAAACGAAAATACACAAAATTAAAACGAAAATACACAAAATGAGAACAAAAACAAACTAAAAAAAAATCAACAAAATTAATGCAACACCGAACAAAATAAGAATGAAAATAAACAAAATCTAAGGTAAATACACAAAATGACAACAAAAATACACAAAATCCCAAAAAAAAATACACAAAATGAGAACAAAAATACACAAAATGACTCATAACCCACAAAGTAACAACAAATAAACATAGGACCTGTACTATGAAGCTGGATAAGTATATCCTGATTTCTCTCCGTTAGCAGGCTTCACCTCACCAAACATTGTCTGTCAGAGAGCCCCTGTCCTACGAAGCTGGATATAACCACGTTCACTTAGTGAGTTGATTTCAGCCTGGCTACGTGCAGAGATAGCAGCGTCAGACCAATCACAATCATGGAGAAACTGTGTACAGCAAAATTATGTCACAATTTAGGAATGCTTCTTTTAAAATATGAAGGATTAAAATCCATAATTCAGACCAAAAGCAACACTGCTGCCACAGAAAAATGAGGAAGGAAGGAACACAGGCAGAAAGCTGCTGTCACTGTTAATGCGTAAAAGCATGATATTATACAATATGATTCCATGGGATGATAATCTGATCAATTTCACTTTATTTAACCACAGATGTGTTTTTATTTGTAGACCTCTAATTATCACACACACTAAGATGAGAGCACATTATTTCACTGTAGTATGTTCCTGCTGATGCTGTCAGCGTCACTATAGCGTATGAATGAATGAATGAAAGAATGAATGAGTGAATGAATGAATGAGTTGATCTGTTTGCAATACAGAGAGATAAGGAGAGTGTCCGACACAGGCTTCATCAGCTGACTGTAGATCAGTTCATCAAATGTAAATCTATATCTTTCCTAAAGGATGTCATCGGTAAATATAAAGGATTGCATTTATCCATTAATGATCTTTCTTTCCTAAACGCAGCCGTCAGATCTGCACCAACCAGGATCCTCCTAACAATGGGCAGGTCCAGAGCCAATTAGAGGGACAGTTGCGACAACGTAAGTTTGAAATAGACTCAAATAGTTCCCAGAAGTTATTGGCGGGCAATTCGAATTCATTGATTCTGAGTGACATAGCTGGGATTTTAGGTAATTTGTCATCAATAACTGCATTGATTTACAAGATTTATACAGTATATTGTCATATACATGTTAATAATGTATTATTATTTAATTAATAATGTATTATCAATTCATTAATAAGTAGTTTTTAATGCACACATTAATGGGTTTCGATACACTAATAATAATTATATGAACAATACCTAATATGATTATTTAAACGTCTTACCATTCATAAGCTCATCACAAACTGTCTACTCCGCTCTGGCTCCATTGGGCTACAACAGTCAACTGCTCTTCCGGGAACGATTGTGAGGCTCCAGGAAAACTAATCGATCTTAAAGGATCAAGCAGAGGTCCAACCCACTAGCTTGGATTGACAGACCAAGTCATTGCGCTGAAAAACGACATTATAAAATAAAAAGGCCATTGCGGAAAAGGACAATAGAAATTTTATAAAATCTTGAACAATAAATAAAAAGTCATTATTTTGTATGTATGTAGTATGTATGACATTGTTAAAATAATCATTATGAAATATTTAATTATACTAAAATAATAATACTTAGACAATCAAGAATAATAAAGCATATTTTATACATTACCTTTTTTACAATTTAATGTCCATATTATATATTTGTCTGTTATTTATCAAAATGGTGTTTATTTCAAAATGTTTTTATTTATTTAACACTCAACAAAGATCTACAAAAGGACAAAGAAGTCAAAAGGACTTATTTCATACTTTTTTTCCCCGCTTTAATACGATATTTTAAAACAAAATTAAACAAAATATCATGGTAAATGTTTAAATATGATTTTAAATAGACACAAATGACGATAGAATCATCGACTTATTACGTGTATAATGTGTACCATATTTTTTTAATGAGATGATCACAGACAGTTTTTAAACAATCAGTCATAATATGTCTAAATAAGAATACGTGCATATCTATTGCCTCCGTCTACTGCACGGTATAAATGTGTCCATTCATTGATCAGAGATTAATAATGCCAAAGCTGTGGATATACAGAGAGGGAGGGGCTTCAGGGACAGTCACAGGGCACTGCACTAAGGCTCCTCAATGACAAAATTACACTATTGAGCAGCTCACCTGCGTCTGGAGCGTCTATAGTGTAAGACGTGACATCCAGCAGCACACACAGCACTGCTGAGCTGCTCTCTATGTTCATTTGACTTTTTTGTTTAGTGCTGAATTAAACAAACACTTACAAGTCTCATAAATTACATAATATTTAATTGTGAGTTACTGCATCGTCTTTCATTAAACGCTGACAGGTGTTAAAAAAACTTTTCAGACTCACATGATCAGTGTGTGATCACATGCTTCAGTTGTTTTCTGTGATAAATTGACTAAATAACACCATGTTTAACCCTTAACTATTTTGTTTAACCCTTAACTATTTTCAAAATGTTCAAAAACTTCTTAAACATATCCGTCCTTTATTCTCACTGCTCAATAACCGATGATGTCACGTCCCGTTGGTCTCAAAAAAAACTGCAGCACATGTGCCCACTAATCATTAAATCTGTGATTGATCTTGTGGGTCTTATGAAGACGTGCACTTAAAGGACCATGTTAAGCTAAATCAACTTTTCTGTGCTTTAAACATGATAAAAGTGCTATATGGGTTTCATACACATGCCTAAAGTGTTTTTTCATTGATTCCATCAATCGTTAGTTAGAGGGTGATTTGCTCCTTTCTTACTGCAGGGTGAGCCCAAACACCTCGCTCCAATTTGATGACGCGTTCCCACTTTGATGATAAATTTGAAGCGGCACTGAGCTGGAGAAGCCGCGCCTCCAGGAAGCGCTCTGCTGTGATTGACATGTAAACAGACACGTCCATGAAGGTGAGCATGTCAGCGTCCTTCGCGCAGTGCTATGTATGTATTTTCTAGTCTATGTATGTACCCCACGCACAATCTCATGTTTATAAAGCAGCATGAGTTCCGCTACGGAGTGGGTGGGAGGAGGGCGGGCCGTGCGGGGAGGAGGAAATAAGTGTCTATAGACACGCCCACTAATGAATATGCATAAGTATGCCGCAAATCAGCCTGTTTGTTTAGAGTTGCTCAGAAAGTAACTTTTCAGAGGCTAAAACTCTGGAAAACAGGTGAGTTTGGGAAAATAAACCTCAAATACTATGTTTTTGGGGTTCTTAGAACAAATGGAGATGGGTGAAAAATTGCATGATATGGGACCTATAAGGTAAACACTGTCAGCTGGCTTGGCTCAGCTGGGGAGCTCCAAGCTGAGAAGAGTTTGATGGAATGGTTAAAGCCAGCGTGGTCACGGACGGCTAAGCTAAACCAGGTTTAAACCTTAGGTCTGGCTCTATTAAGAACACTTTGATGAAATACCCCCCTGGTCCCAACGAGGTTAGGTGTTTAGCCGAAGTTACTATGATGATTTAGCCCGGTAAGACGTTAGCCACACAAGATGATTACAAATGTAGACAAAATACCAGAAAAATGTACAAGATGACAAAACAAATACACAAAATGAATCCAAAAACACAGAAAATGAGAACCAAAAAACAACACAAACACACACATGCTGACATGTGTGTTTCTGTTGTCATCCTCTATATTTTTCTGTAATATTGTGTGTTTTTAGAGCAGTTTTGCATCTTCATTTGTATTGTTGGCTTGAACGTGAAAAGACACACTAAAGACTGATGTTTTTTTTTTTTTCTTTTTGCTGAGCTGCTGTGGACGACGTGAGTAACGGCGTTAGCTGGACTCTGAATAGCTGCTGTGCATTCTTTGTGGGAAGGAGGGGGAGTGAAGGTTGATGTCAGGGGTCACAAGGCAATTGGAGCTCTTTTCAGATGGGAATGGATGTTTGATGCAGACACACACACACACACACACACACACACACACACACACACACACACACACACACACACACACACACACTTAAAGGTCATGAAAACCAAAACTTTACCTCCACCAATGAGCTCATATGTTGTTTTGCATGCCAGAATTAGTCGATTTTGTTGTGCCTTTGTGTGTCTTTGGAATTTTTTTTGTATAGTTGTCCGACATTTTTTTGTAATTTTGTTGTTGTTGTAATGTATGTTTTATTTTATTCTTGTGTATTTCAGTAATCTTCTGTGTCTTTGCTCTTGTTTTGTGTGTTGTCCTTTTTATTTTGTGTATCATTCTTGTAGGTGTGGATATTTTTTGGAAGTTTCTGTTTGTGGTTTTGTGCTCTTTCATTTGATTTGTGTTTTCTTTGTTTTTTGTTTGTATTTATGTTGTCATTTAGTGTGTTTTACATTTTTTTGTGTTTTCTTTTTTGTATGTTTTTCTCACTCATATTTTCATCAAGAGTTGTTCATTTATTTATTTGTTTGTTTGTTTTTCTGTGAGCAGGATTACGTCAAATGTCTTTGACGTCAGACTTTAAGCAAAGATAGACCTTAGACCCTAGGTTCCCAAAGTGGGGTACGAGTACCCCCGGGGGCACGCAGATTGTCATGGGGGGTACGTGAATAAAACCTAAAAACACTGACAACATTGGAAACTAGAATATTAATAGTTAATGTTAATGCTAGGTTAATGCTAAACTTAGGCTAATGCTAAACTTAGGCTAATGCTATTGCTATGCTAATGCTATTGCTATGCTAATGCTTTTGCTAGGCTAATGTTTTTGCTAGGCTAATGCTAATGTTGGGTTAAAATTAATGCTAGGTGAATGCTAATGCTAGGTTATTGCTATTGCAAAGCTAATGCTAGGTTAATATTAATGCTATTGTTAGGCTAATGAAAATGCTGGTTAAAGCTAATACTAGGTCAATATTAATGATATATCATATTCTAGTTATTATTATTATTATTATTATTATTATTATTATTATTATTATTATCATTATTATTATTATTATTATTATTATTATTATTATTATTATTATGATATAGTATTCCTCAACAGGATATGTACATTTCACTCTCGGGCTACACTGTATTTGACATTACATTATTATGTTTTTTAAGTGTGCAGGAGTAGGAGGGTACATGACTTCAGGTTAACTGTTTGAAGAGGTACTGGTCTAGAAAAAGTTTGGGAACCACTGCCTTAGACTAAGGAAGATTTCATTTAATTTTGGAGAGAATCTAGATCAATATACTGAATCTAGATCAGTTTGAAAACAATAAAAAATCTAGATCTCTCATAATCTTTTTTGTGTGTGAAAGTAATGGATTACAAGTACTCACATTACTGTAATTGAGTTGCTTTAATGGGTACTTGTACTTTTTTGAGTATTAAACTAAATCAGTAATTTTACTTGTATTTAGGTATGTTTTCAAATAAGTAATTAGTTGCATTTCTACCCCCAACTGTTTCTGAGTAAATTATTACTTTATTTAAAAAGAAAAACCTTTAATTTTATACAGATGCCTTAGTGGTAAATAAATGAAGTTCCAATTGTGCAAGATTACAAGATTATTTTCTAATTCAGTACATTTTAAAAAAAGTTTGTTTGTTTTAAAATGATCAACGGTCATTGTGAAACTGCAAAAAATTAAATGACAACAATGAAATACATCACATCATCAACCAGATTAAACGTATTGCACCGCGCCAAAACAGCAATGAATGCCGGTTATTTATTCAGAGCATTTAGTAGTTCATTCAGGTTTACTTTAGTCAAATAGCTTTATTTAGCATGCATTTTAGATTTGGCGGTAAGGCTCTGCCATTCCAGCAGCTGCGTGGAAAGCCCGAAGTGAATGGGGCTTCCCTTTCTCTCTTCCATAAGCTACATGGAAAGGCATATACAGAGAGAGCGGTCAGCATTACCCCCTGGAACAGAAGCACAGCACTGTTGTCAATTCAACTTTATTTATATAGCGCAATTTATGACAAAAGTCATCTCGATAAGCTATCAAGATATTCAATTTTGTAAGAAAAAGAAAACCCAACAAATCCACATGGACAAGTATCAGCGACAGTGGGAAGAAACAACTCCCTTTTAACAGGAATAAATCTTCAGCAGAACCAGGTTCAGAGGTGGCAGCCATCTGCTGTGACTGGTTGGGGTTAGTGGACAAAAGGAGAAAAAGAACAGGATAGAGAGACAGAACATCAGAGTGTTCTCGATTAGTTGAGCCGTTGCCATCTGTATAATTAGACAGAAGAGGAGGAGATGGGGTGGGGGTGGGTTGTGAGGCGTTTGCGGACAAAGTGTGCAGAAGTAGGGGTGTATGCAGTGGTTTAAATACAGCGCGGTGGCTAAACTCTAACCAATAGGAAGCATAGACATGATCAGCTGGTGGGGCTGGCTAGCTTGACTTCTGTGCTTGCCTGAACTAACGTTATGCTCAATTTACTATTTATTATTATTATTTATTAATTAACTTTATTATTATAATTTACTATTGATTTAAATTATTCATATTAATCAGTTATTTCAGCCTGATCATTTATTTTATTTAAAATGTAATTCATTGGTGTAATTCATTTTTAAAAAAAGAATAGTACATTTTGAAAAACCTTTTATTTTATACAGATGCCTTTGTGGAAAAAAATAAAGTTCAATTTGTGGAAGATTTCATCGCTTCCTTTTTAAGTTTATACATGAGATGTTTACTGTACGCAAGGGACCAGTGGCAAGATTTATTACCAAAAATAGACGTGGGGGATGAAAGTAACTAGTATCTTTTACAATGAGTACTATTTAATTGAGCTACTTTTTACTTGTACTTGAATATTTTATGTAGACTTACTTGTACTTGTACTTGAGTACAATTTCAAAAAAGTAACAGTACTTTTACTTGATTAGGATACATCAGTTCTCTTTACAAGCACTGTCACACACCAAGAGAATGACACCAAACACAAGATTTTTTGGAGAGATAAGTTGAAAAATGGTCAAAAAACATAAAAATTCAAGTGGTCTGCAGCAGGTGAAAGAGAGTGAGATCCTCCCACACGCCATTCTGGAGGTCTTCTGGAGGTCTTCTGGAGGTCTTCTGGAGGTCTTCTGGGTACTGGTCGGCTTGTTTGTTGGAGCTCTTGTGAGGAGTCTGTTTTAATGGCTCCGTCTCAGTGGGCAGCGACGGGCCTCCATTAGCACTCAATAGCAGCATTAGCATTAGCTGCTCATTAGCAGACAGCTGCTGTTCTTCCCACCGCTCGTAAAAACATCACCGACAGCGTTTCCTCGTCACCCGCTTTGCACCATGGAAACCAGAGTTTGTTTACAATGAAGGCCCTAAAATGAGGAAAGTCAGGCTGGTATTAGGGTGAGCCTGCAGGAGCTGTACCAGTCAGTACAAAGAAAAGACTCTTGGCACCAATGAGATCATAAACTGAAATCTAAAAATGTTGGGTTAGATCATATATGCGCGACAGGAGAACATTGGCCCACAATAGTAAATGTACAAAATAACACCAAAACACATAAAATGTTGACCAAAAAAAAAAAAAATAACGCGGAACATTAAACAAAACCATAACCAAATTACATAAAAAAACAAACCCCTTTGTGTGTTAATGCTCTGATTGGTCATTATTACTCTAATGCTGACATGAATGTTGATCATGTGACCCTCCGATCAGATACATTGTTTGTGGCCTTGCTGTGACAAAAGTTGCTTGTCTTCAGCTTTAATCTGTGTGGAGTCTGAAAACTCAAGACAATTCTCTCTGTGTTGACTTTGTTGGCAAAAATACAATTTAGTCTTTGCTTTAGTCTTCTGATGACAGTCTGTCTCATCTTAGTCGTCAGAATTCTTTTAATTTGTTGGGATTTTGTTAAATTGGGATTTTGTTAGTTTATGTTTTGTCTGTTGGGATTTTGTCTGTTTGGGTTTTGTCAGTTGGGACTTTGTTAGTTTTGGTTTTGTCTGTTTGGACTTAGTTTCGTTTTTGTCCGTTGGGATTTTGTCTGTTTTGTTTTTGTCTGTTGGGATTTTGTCAGTTTAGATTTTGAGTGTTGGGATTTTGTTATTTGAGGTTTTGTCTGTTGGGATTTTGTCAGTTTAGGTTTTGACAGTTGGGATTTTGTTCGTGTATGTTTTGTCTGTTGGGATTTTATCATTTTTGGTTTTGTCAGTTTAGATTTTGTCTGTTGGGATTTTGTCAATTTGGGTTTTGACAGCTGGGATTTTGTCTCTTGGGATTTTGTTAGTTTAGATTTTGTCGGTTGGGATTTTGTCAGTTGGTATTTTGTTAGTTTATATCATATTATATTATATTACAGTTGTTATGACTAATATGATGGTAAGTATTCCACGCATGCGCGTGTGTGTGTGTGTGTGTGTGTGGTGTGTGAAGTTGTGCGTTTCCATACAGTGCAGGTGTAAAACAGGAGGCTTTGACTTCCTGCTGCGAGATGCATCTCTGCAGCTGTGAACTTTAAAATGGCGTCTGAATGAGGTGGATCAAAGTGGACGTTTGTGTAAAGCTGCTGACATCATCATTGCTCCACCTGCGTTCACCTTCTTCGCTCCAAAACAAATAAACATATTTATACTTCAATTATTTAATTATGGCATCAACTTACAGGAAGTCAGACATGGGCCGTTCTAATTTTGTATGGCCCCCAAAGTAAAAGCACAAAATGACTCCAAACAAACACAAAATGACAGAAAAAAACCAAACAAAATAACCAAATCGACACATTAAACACCAGCCAAAATACACATCAACAGCAAAATACACAAAACAACAACTAAAAAACAAAAAAAGACTTCAAACATACACAAAAATTAGAGAAAAAAAAATTACACAAAACAACAACAAAAATGACTCACACACCAACAGCAAAATTACACCAAGACAAGGCAAGGCTAATTTATTTCATACACACACAAAACTACCAACAATGGGTGTTTTTTTTCCATGTATATTTGTGTGCTGCATGCTTTCCCTGATGGGCACCAGGCGACGGGGACTCCCAGTGTTTATGCTGAAGTGAATCTGTTGTTTCTCAGAGTTCCCCACAATAAATCACCTCCATAAACTCTGCAGTAAGGCGTCACAGAGGACAAACCTGCAGAAAAGGAAAGCGTCTGTCCGATGGGAACCAGAGAACAGATTCAACGTCCAACTTTTACTCAGTCTGTGGTCGAAATGTATTTGAAAAAAGTGCATTTCTACCTGCAACAGTTTGTAAACAAAAGCCTCAAAATATGAAAAAATAGTTTTCAATCAGAAATGTAATATGTATATTTCAGCTGGAAGTGATGGAAGGAATACTGAATGTAGCCTCACATGGATGTTTTGGGAAATTCTCACACATATACACACAGTTTATCTTCGTAGACGAGTGGACAATGAGACGGAAATGTCAATTCTAATGCCAAATCTGACGTAATATGATGGACTCCACCTCCTGAAATGTAAATAATAGTAATAATAAATAAATATATATAGTATGATATGATAAAATATAATATCGAATTAAATATCTAAAATATCAAACATCATAAATACATTTCCACACACACATTTCCACCATATTCTTAACTGTGAAAAATGTGTTAGCTTTAGCATGTGTAGCTAACGGCTAAACGTTAAATCTGCGGTTATCTCAGTGCGTGCTCGTGCTGTTTATAAACATGAAACTAAATATGAAATGACAATAGTGACTTTTAACCATGTTTAGCATGTTTGGCGTGATGTCAGGAATGTTTAACAGCCTGTGATGAGACTGATGAGAGAAAGACGATAAACAGAAATGAAACGAAATGCTTCAGATGATTTATAGATTACGTTGAAATCACGCCAGATGACGTTGACGTCCGATATGTCCGTTTACTACACTTTCTAAACACTCGACCACACGTTTAACAGGAAAAATACCGTAGAAATGTGTGTTAGGATCCCAAAACATGGAAATGAGGGTTTAGTCTGTGACATAGAGATAATTACATTTCATTTTCAGTGTAATCCTATGCAGCCATGTGATTTGTGATTGATGATTTGTGCGTTTGCTACACTTGGTTGACATTAATTCATCTCTTTTTAAGGGAAAAACAGAGTGAAAATGCCTGATATTGTCCCAAAACATGCATGTGAAGTATTACTGTGTCATATGGGGCCAGATTTGAGAAAATATAATTAAAAATAACATTTTTCCGATTGTTTATTTCATTTCAGAACAGAAAGATGAATGCATGTTGATGGTAGCCCCTCCTAAGCTCCACCTGTCAGATGCAGGACTGGTTTCTTCTGAATGATTCTGGAACCGTTTCACTGTCCTTTTCCGGCTCTTTTCTCTCCTCTTTGTGTGGCCGCTTTAATAAAAGCTCTTGCCCGTCACTGAGGAATGCCGAGCGCTTCACTCTGTGGCTCATTGAAGGTGCCCGTACCCCCCTCTCCCCCTCGCGTCAAGTGTTTAATTAAAAGTTTAGAGGATGTTGTGTGTGCAGCAGGTTGGACTTAAGCTGGGCTGGTGGGGGTTGGGGGCGAGTGTGTGGGAGGGAAGGCCCACAAGTCTGCAGAAAGGTGGAGGCTAAGCTCCCTCAAAGGCGGGGGTGGGTGACGGGGTCACTATCCATTGATCCAGACGCTGCTAATAATCCTGGACTGGAATCAAAGGATGGACCGGAGATAGGAAACAGGTCACATGACTAATTCATAGTGACGTATCAGTGAGACCTCAGCTCGTTTTTAAATGGTCTTAATAGTCCCAGAAGAACCACGGTTAGCATTCATGATGGGCACCAGACATGGGCAACCAGCGACACGGGGGCCACATGTGGCCCTCGGTCTATTCTGGTGCGGTCCCCTAGATTCAAAGCAAATTATTGCTCCAAAAACACACCTTTATTACTGAAAAAAAAAAAAAACACACACAAAATGACCAAAAAAATACACAAAATGACAACAAAAATATGGAAAAACCTAGAAAAATTGACAAAATTATACCAAAAAACACACAAGAAGACTTGGTAAAAATACCCCCCCAAAAAAACATAAAAATGCAAAAAAAAAAAAAAAAAAATTACTCAAAAAACACAAAAAAAAAACCCAATTAAAACGCAGAAAATGTTAGACAAAAACACAAAATGACACCACAAACAGAAATACTCATTCATACACAAAGATCAGATACAGTGTTTGTGGCCCCACCCACTGTGATAAAAGTTGCCCATCATTGATGTGCACTTTGACTTTTTTAATTCTCCCTTTCAAAATAAGAGGATTTAGTGCTGTATTTGCGTTAAAATCTGAATCATTCTGAAGAAAAATTCAGCCAGAAAATGAAACAAACACACACACACATACACACACACACACACACACACACACACACACACACACACACTGCTTTTCGTAAATAATTGAAGACATTCTCAACGTTTTAATGTGAATAATTGTTTTCAAAAATGGTTCTTTATATATGCTTTTGGTGTTCACAGTAAAACAAACAAAACATTTTCTTGTCTGATTTGATGTTTTCTGTGTGATTTAAGGTATTTTGTGTTAATACAGTGCACATGAATAAGAATCGCACACAGGAAGCCAAGCATGAGAAGATTAAACAGTTTTTAGGATGAAATATGAGAATAAAATGGTGGCAACACGTACCCTTTCAGTGCCCATTGGGAGTGATTTTGTCATTCCTGCAGGACCTGAGTGACAAGCACAAAGCCTCTTCCACTGTGAAAGTGTATTTGGCGGCGATTGCTGCCTGTCATTTGGGGAAAAACCGACTAGTCAGCACCCACTGATCTGCCGGTTTATGAAGGGAGCGCGCAGGCTCCTCCTGTGTCCAGACCACTGGTACCACTGTGGGATCTGGCTGTGGTTCTGGAGGGACTTAAATGTCCTTCTTTCAAACCGCTGGGAGAGACGGGCTAGAAGTTTGCCTCTCTGAAGGCTGTTTTGTTACTGGCTCTGGCATCAGCTGAGCCAGTCAGTGACATCCATGCGCTCTTGGTGCACCCGTCATGCGCTCAGCTCTTCTCAGGCGATGTGAGGAGGATTTTGAAGCCCATTGATTTTGAAGGCCCTTGTGCTGAAGTTGGTATCCTTTTCTGCCTCACAAGGTGAGCAGCGGCCTCATGTGTTGTGTCCAGTTTGTGCGGTACGCACTTTCATGGACATGACAAGGAGCCTTAGGAGAAGCGATCAGCTGTTCGTCTCCTGGGCTAATGCCCATAAGGGGAAGCCTGTTACTAAGCAACGCCTGTCACTAAGGGTTGTGGAGGCTACTGCTTTGGTTTATACGAGTCAGGGTCTGCGGCCCCCTGAGGGTCTGCATGCACAATCGACTCGGGGTCTCCCCACATCCTGGGCTTTGTTCAGGGGAGTGTCTGTTCAGGACATTTGTACAGCGGCGAGCTGGACCTCGCCTCTCAAGTTTGTCCACATGCTGGATGTCTCCACTCCGTGCATGGCAAGCTGGGCAATTTTACTGTCATAATGTGTACAGATCTCTGCCGCATGTCTGCAATACAGGAGCTACCAGATCGCATAGTGAGATATCTCACAAAATATTATGAAATAGAACTATAGGTTATTTACCTAACCGCGGTTCTATGAGTAATATGAGTAGGATGTTTCACCAGACAACCCTTCTTGTGAGACAAGGTGCTTGTTTTGAATGAGGTGTGCCCGTCCGCCTCCTCCTCTTATAGGAGGTGGGAGTGTCCCTGGCGGATGAACACGTTTCATCAGCCAATCAGGATTGGCAGATTGAGAAAAATGCTACTGAGGGCTGCAGATGGGAGTGCATCCCATAGTGAGACATCTCACTCATAGGGTCTTTTAAATAACCTAAAGTTTCCTCTTAATGCTCTGATTGACAGTTATTCTAATGCTGGCATGAATGTTGATCATGTCACCCTCAGATCAGATACAGTCATGTGTTTGTGGCCCCACCCACTGGGATGAAAGTTACTCGTCTCTGATTTAGAGTAAACCGTGAATTAAATAAACATTATTTTTGAACAAGCCTCCTAAAGTAAAGGCTTGTGGTGCCAATTTGGCCTGTGAGAGCATCTTATTTGACCCGGGATTTAAACATTAACCTCAAGAAAATTGAGCGTTTCCTGAAGAAAATATAAGTGAGCATGCTGTATGCTGAGATGCTGAATGAAGGACAAAAAAAGTTGTAAAAGGTGAAGAAAGTGAAGGAAAAACAAAGATGATATAAATATTAAGGTGGAGGGAAAAAAAGAGCTTCAAATAAAGCTTTACAGAATATTTATTTTGGAAAAATGTGAATATTTTCTGAACCCTCTACAAACAAGTTCATGTTCGTGGGTCAATTACTGCAACCAGAGGGAGGTGAGATATCGTACTGTAGGATGAGTTTAAGGCACACGTGTCAAACTCAAGGCCCGAGGGAAAAATCCGGCCCTTTTGGAACATCCATATCGGCCGGCAGCAGAAAGCACAAAAAAGTCAGAGAAACCATGAATTATTGTGTAAATTACCAACTAATTCAGCTGTAGATATCTCCAAAATAATACACAAATATTATATATATATATATATATATAATATAAAAGCTACACAATATTAGCAGGGTTCACATTTTCCCCATGCTTAAATCACATGATAGCAGTCATTTTTAATCTCGAATTGTTAAAAGAACTCTGAATATTTCTCAAATCCTGCAATTTTGTTCAAATTATTCCACAAAATCAAATAAATTGAAGATCCTGCAGGGAGTGAAATCTGTCACCTATTGTTTTGATGTTTTATCATTTATTTATACGTGGAAGTGCAAACTAGAGCATAATAATGATTAAATTACTCATTTTCCCCCCTAATATCAGCAGCTGGCTTAAGACAAACTGCTTCATATTTGGCCCCTGAACTAAAATGAGTTTGACATCCCTGATAGGGAAAACAAAGGAGACGAAATATTAAGAAGCCCAAGTTTGTTTGAGGAGGTCTAACTGAAAAATGGCAGCAGAGAAAAAGGACATCAGTGCAAAGAGCAAAGCAAGCACAACATTTGGACATTCTAATGGATTCTCTACAGGGAAGTATGACAGCATCTAGACACAAGCAATCGCACACAGTTCTTTCTGATCTCTGACTGCTCCAGCACAGTAGATGCATACTCACATTAGCTCCATGGGAGTGACCACGTTACTCCACTTGTTTTCCTGTGACCGTCACCAGGAAACTGAGGGAGAATGATGGCGAGTGAGAAGCAGAAGACGAGGAAACCAATTTCATGCTGCTAGTAGACTTTACCAGTGAGGTAAAATGTGTCACTAGTTAGCATCATATGCTAATAAGGGGGCAGGGAAAACTTCGAATCTCACCCGGGCCATCGCTATGGGATGTTGAGCAAGTCGCTTAACCCCAACTGCTCCCCAGGCACTGTTTTATGGGTGCCCACTGCTCCTCAGGGAGGGATTAAATGCAGAGGACAAATTTCATATTTGTAATAACATGCAGTAGATGACCAATAAAGGCAAAAGCCCTGGTTTAATCTTAATCTTTCATCTTTAATAATGGCTACTAAAAGTGGAACTAATTGTGAACACTCGCGCTGCGCCACAGGGAAGTAAACTCTCAACTACCAGCTGTGAGTCAGCTGCTTTAAACACTCACATGAGCTGCTACGTTGCTTTTCTTGTCCTCACCTCTTCTATCCACCAGAATAATCAATTTAAGACGATAAAGTCCATTGTTTTGTTCGACCACTGTGTCGCATTGGGTCACAAACATGTCAGATCATCCCATAAAGGCGATACAAGGTGGTAAAACGGCTACAAAAAGTGAAACTGATTGTGAGCACACTTCGGGTTATCTATATACTAGATTATCTATACTCTGAACGTACATATATTAACTGTAATATTAACTAATTCAGTGCCAGCCATTTTCAGATTTTCTACCCCCCTCAGTGCCAGCCGTTTTTGAGCATTTTGACTGATTTTAAAGACCCACAGAATATTTTCTACTATGACTATCTGAAATCTGACACCAGATTCTGAAAGATTGAAGCCTCTACTTTTATCAAATAAAAACATTTGTTTCAGCTCGTTTCGTTCTTTTGTAATCAGCTGTTGAATAGAGCAATAGAGTGGAGCTGTGAGCTGCTGGATACTTCACAATATCACTCTGTTGCGCCATAGTGTCACCCGTTCCTGCTTCTTCCTGCTTTGCTGGGTAGCATCAGTGGCTAATCTCTCATCTAAAGGTGCACTGCTGCCATCTTTGGGGCACAGTTGGTCACTACATCACCCCACAGCTTAGATATTGATGAGGGACCTCCACCAGGGTGTTTTCTAGTAATCCCCGTGAAAAAAACGCTGAAACGAGTTATCTCGTCAGTGGCACTGAGCGTTTGGATTTGAAATGACGGTTATCTCGTCAATGGCACTGAGTGAGTTAACCGACCTTCACTATGTTTGTTTTACCTGTGTCGTTTGTGAGAGAGGAGCTCACATTCCAATGAAGGGTAGGAGGAGCCAGTAGTTTCCACCTTATGACGTATTAGTGGGGAAAAATCCTACTCGCCCGTTTGGCTCTGACTTTTCACAAAATGTGAAATAACAAGGGAGGGAGGAAACAGAAATTTTTCAACTTTGGCCCTCTGGATGAGGCTAAAGGAATGTGTATCACTGTAGCAAAACCATTATAAAGTGTTTTTTTTTCATAATACTGCACCTTTAACATAGCTTTCTTATCTAGACCCGTTGGGTCACTGACAGGTCAGTCCGGTTCTTGGTTCCACCACAGCTTTTCCTTTGCTCCGTCTCTGCTGGGGTGATTACTCCGCTCCATCCCTGCTGAGACTCACACACACACACACACACACACACTGTCCCAGCGCTCCTGCACCATGTGCACCATCACAGTCCGTGGATGGAGCGGACGCAGCGTCGTCCTGATGGAGGCTTAGCCGATGAAGCTTCTGAGCTCAGCTTCAAACATGGAGTTTGGAAGAGTTTGGTCCAGATCTCAGAGGACGCTGCTGGTCACCATGATGATGTTCAAACTGGGTGAGTTGGGGAAAAGCTACACGCTTTACAAGCTGGAAAACATCCCCAAAACACTCAAGCCAAGAAAATGGTTTGAACGTTTCTGTAGAAAACAGTCAACATTTTGCATCCGAAGGGAAAACATGTTTTTGAGGTTAAACCATCAAAATTACTTTAGTAACTTTTGACATTAGGCCCGAAACAGGATATTATTTTGGAAAAAGATACAAATCTACGAGTTCTGGAAGGTAAACAGTCTATTAATCAAGTGCAGATGGTTCTCAAGTCGTGGGTCGGAACCCAAAAGTGGCTTGTAGTGTTTTTGTTTTTTTTTTTTGGCAGAAGAAAGAGAAATTGACCATGTGCTTTTATTTTGAAAGGGATTTTACTTTTGCATATCATCAGTTTGATAGTAGTAAGTGTTTTGGTGCTTCACGCAGGTAAATACTAAAGTATTTTAAAAAATAATAAAGTACCTTTAAGATACTATTACTACTTTGTAAAAACAACATTTACAGACTTTATTACTTGATTTTTGTAAAGTAAATACTAACGTATTTTAAAAATAATAAAGTACCTTTAAGATACTATTACTACTTTTTAAAAATTAATTACTATTAATTATTACAGGCTTCATTACTTTATTTTAGTAAAGTAAGGTAAAGTAAAATAAAGTAAGTATTTTTAGTTCTTTATTATTTTATTTTGTTTTAGTAGAGTAAATGCTAAAGTAATTAAAAATACTTAATTACCTCAAATACTGAATTATCTTTTTTTTTTTTCTTAAACTAAATTACCAGACTTTATTATTAATTTTATCATAGTATCGTAAAGTAAAATAAATGTATCTCAAATAATAATGTTTTTTTTAGTACTTTATTATTATTTTAGTAAAGTAAATAGGTATTGACTTTACTGAAATAATAGTAAAGTATTGTGGACATTTTCCTACGCTAACACACCTACGTCCTACGTGCAGCGTTCTACACTTCATAAACATTCTCCCAGACAAAAAGTCCCTAAAGTTCCCATTTGTTACAATTTCACGATCAGAGGAGCGTGTTAGACACATTGGCTCATCTCGGTGGCTGAATGTGGAGCCTCACACTTTTAAGGACATTTTGGTTTGGACGACAGGCCTACAACATGAGGACAGTTTAAAAGAGTTGGACACAAGATGTCCATTTTCTATTTGATAAAGTTCCTAGAGGAAAGTTTCTGTCAAGTTGTGTATTACTGGTGTGTGTCCATCTTGGTCTTTATAAGTGACATAAATCAGAACATGTGTGTGTGTGTGTGTGTGTGTGCGTCAGTGACCCATATTTCCCGCGACCTTTGTATGTGCGGGGCGTCTGAGGCTAGTTTTGAATGGCAGGGATTGGCTGTGGGTGGCATTGTTGGGGGTTGCCGTGGTAACGAGCTGAGCGTCCGGCTGGATTGCTGCACAGCTTTTTTGTCTCGGCTCTAAAAGGACGGGGTGATGGTCTGTTAAGGAGCGTGGCAAGAGGCTTGGCACTTCTTCCAGTGTCCCCCCCCCCCCCCCCCCCACACACACACATACACGCACACGCACACACACACACACACACACACACACACACACACACACACACACACAGTTGGAGGCTGAGCGGAGGTGCTGCTGTGATGGAGATGAGACATTGAGCACTGAGTTGGACACTAATGGAGGGAAAACCAACTCTAAACTCTGTGGCAAAAGTTATACAATTTTAAAAAGTTTTTTTCTGATCAACAAACTCCAGAACTCAGGGATGAAAAACACACAAAACGCTCCACTGAGTACGTGTCAGTGACTCACAACAGAAGAACGTGACCTGATGTGAGTCAGAAACGTCCCGATCACAATGAAACACACAAAGATGACGAGAATGGGCTGTCGTTGTTTTCAATGTTTACTTCTGTGTCGACGCTGAAATAGATTCTCCGACTCATGGGTTCTCAACCTTGGGGTCTCGAGACACTCGGAGGGGTCACCAGATGCTTTCAAGAAACTAAATATATGAACAATTATAACATTTTTGCTTGTTTTTTCCCTTTTTCTGCAACTACAACAAACTTGCCATATTTTAACCTACCGTATTTTTCGGACTATAAGGCGCACTTAAAATCCTTTAATTTTCTCAGAAATCAACAGTGCGCCTTATAATCAGGTATGTATGAAATTAATGTCAACATGTTTTAGTACAACTTTGGTAAACTATGAAGCTGCACCTCTTAATGGATTTTTGGCGCTTTAGGGCTACCGTAGTCAGGTGCCTCGTGGAGTGATATGTTCCTGTACTGTGCTTCAACATACTGAACTGAAAATGTGAGTGTAATGTTCTATATTTAATGTGTTAAACCTGAACAATGTTGAGAGTTATTGTTAATGAGTTGAATAAAGTTTGACTTATCTGACTATTTTGTTTCGCTTAACGTGTCTTAATAATAATAATAATAATAATAATAATAATAATAATAATAATAATAATAATAATAATAATAATAATAACAAACCGGTGCGCCTTATAGTCCAGTGCGCCTTATAGTCCGAAAAATACGGTATTTTCATCACTTTTTCTTGCCATTTTTTTGCTCCTTTTAATGCATTTTTGCTACATTACTCCTATTTCTGCCACTTCTCCATCAACTGCCACTTTTAAGCCAATATTGACACTTTGAACCCTTTTTACCACTTTTTTTGTCTGGTTTTGCTTTTTCTGCACATTTTTTTTTTTACACTTTCAATACATTGTCAGCACTTGATGTCACATACTGTATGTTGATCCATTATTTGTCACTTTTAACCTCTTTTCACCACATTTCATTATTTTTTTAGCCAATTTAACCAGATTCACGATTTGTCATGCCCATTTAAACTAATTGTTCCTACTTTTTAAATGATATTAATCCCAGCCCCCCTCCCCCATGTCTGCCACTTTGAAGCCAATATTGACACTTTGAACCCTTTTTAACACTTTTTCTGTCCGGTTTTGACCACTCTAATTTGCAACTTTTAACCAATTTCTGTGGTTTTTAAAATCCCATTTCACCACCTTTTCTACAATATCTGGTCACTTTTAACCCATTTTATTTCTGTTTTAAACAAGGATTTACATCTTTAAGATGACTATATACTATGGCCCAAATAATGATAAAAATGTAATGGATAACAGTAGATATTATTAAGATCAATAAATAAATGTGGTTATCACACATTCATAGAACAATGGACCATCCTTTTGCTGACTTTATGGATGGGTCCCAAAAAGCTCTGCACTTTATTCCCCCACATAGATGTCGTCTGGAGCCAGAAACTCATAGGAGATACAAAATACACAGGTATTGCACAAAAGTGGGATTCATCCATCCAGGATAAAGGAGAATGCGTGGTTAGACTAAGTCTGGTCGGCGCTATCTTGGATAGATTGGTTTCACGTTTGCTGAGGCAGGTTAAAGAGACGAGGCTTGGTGAAGTCGGCTGCGGATGTTTGAGATAAGTGGGCGGTCCCGGGTTTCTTAAGGAGACCATGAATACGATCACAGAATCATCGATGAAATTATGGATCACTTCATTTACACCTGCAAACAACTGATGCTTTTGCAGCAGGATAAAGAAATAAAAGACACGATACGGAAAAATGGAACAGCAGTGCTGTTAAGAAGTAGAAAGAGAACGGCTGGTAGACAATAGCTGACCGTATTAATGCATAAATATCCCAAACATGTAGAATTAATAAAGTAAACTGCTATATGATCACTTTTATAAATCACTGATTATTAGATTTAAGTTTCTTATAGAATAGAAAAGAATATACAGTAACCGTATTGATCTCCCAGAGGGGAAATCCCCTCCCACGCAAAAAATAAAACACAAAAAAAAACCTCAAGTGTATAAGCCAGGATTCAAACTCGGGCCCCCACCCCTCCCCCAGATCCATTACCCCCCGCCAGAGCTTTTTTTCCTCGTTTTTCACTTTACTCTCCTTTAGGGAATTCAGTTCAAAACCTGCTTTTTCCCCTCACCTCTCCTTATATTTTTCCCATTTTTTACCACAGTTCTTGTCTCCCATGTTATTTGTGAGTTATTTCCATTTTTCCTTTGGACAGGATGATACTGAAATGTTTGTACAGCACTTTGTGGTTTTTACCGGGCAGAAAAATAAATGAAATGAATAGTTATTGTCAAGTTAAGTGAAGTCATAATAATGTGAAACGTTTCAGATCCAACAGTACAGTATCCATTTTCTTTTTTTGTAGGACACTTTTGAAACAAATATCTTCTGTTCGCTACATTGCAGTTATAATAATCAAGGTCAGATTATTCTGCACCTTTTCTAACTTTTCAGTGTTGGTGTTTTGATGATGATAAAAAAAATATTAAAACCAAAAGTCAACGGGAAAATGAAATGACTATAATATTTGGGTGAATAAACATATATACAAATTCTGTAAAACACTCATTTCTCACAGCACTGACAGCAGAGCCACAACAGGGATAACTTTATCTTGGTTACAGGTTAGCTGTAGAGACTAAATCACCATGGTTACTTGTCCTGGATAAACTTAGCCAGCTTTCGTTCAACCGACTTAGAGATAAGTTTATCCAGGATAGGCAATTTTTTCCAGCTTTATCCCCTATCCTGGTTTTGTGCAACATCCCGAGGAAATGACTCCTTCTGGATACTACAGGGTTAGATGTACTCCATGCAGAATCTACATTCATATGTTTATGCTGAAATAGGAAAAGAATATTTTCAACAAATGGCAAAAATATCTCAATCTATGACAAAAAGCCAACACTGCAAGGCGCACACGTACAAAAACATGTTAAAAAAATACACAGTGTGGACAAAAGTATTGGGACAAAGTTTGATAATGTGAGGGTCACATGATCAACATTCATTCATTAGAATGAGCATTAACACAGGAAACAACAAAAAGTGTGCTTGTGTGTTTGGAGTTAATTAGTTCATTTGTGTTATCTATTTTGTTGTTTTTATCATTGGTTTGTATGTTTTTTTAGTCATTCTATGTTTTTGCAGCTTTTGTGTGTGTTATGAGTGTCTATTTGAGTAATTTTGTGTATTATTGTTCTCATTTTATATACTTTTCCATTATTTTGTGTGTTTTAAGTCATTCTGTGTATTTTTTATGTCATTATGAATATGTTCTATTATTTATATGCACTTTTGTAGTCATTTTGTGTATTTCTGTTGTTCTTTTGTAAATGTTTTTGTTTTTTAGTGTATTTTACTGTCATTTTGTATGTTTTTGGAGTCATTTTGTAGATTTTTGTCATCATCACATGTATAACATTGTACTTTTGTTGTCGCTTTGTGTATTTTGCTGTATTTTATAGATGTTTTTTTGAGTCATTTTGTGTATATTTTGCTGGATTTTTAGTGTTTACTTTTAGGGCTGCCAGTTGCCCATGTCTGTTGAAGAGCATTGATAAGGTCAGGCACTGATGGTGGAAGAGATGGTCTGCTTCCAGTTCTTCCCGAATTTGCTGCACTGTAAAAAAGGATTTTTCAAAGTCTGAGGAATAGATAAAAGTTGAATCTCTTATCTTAGTTTTGAAGTAAAATAACAAAATTAGGGTTAAATTTGCTTCTAGTAAGAAAAAAAGAAATGAAAAAAATGTGTTTAAAAATCTAGAAATATTATTTCAAGATTTTGTTTTGTCAATACGAGTAACAATAGTTGTACGAGCAGTGACATCATCTGACATCTGTTACAACATCGAATAGCATTATAAAATAATACAATTGTGCACAAATTAGGTTTCAAATTCACATGCTTGATACAGTCGATCCATTTTTTGAGTAATTTCTAGATGAGAATGTAGTTTCTATCTGTTTTTTACAGTGTTTGAAAAACTAAGGGACCTTCCCAAACCTTTCCCACAAAGCTGGAAACATCACATTGTCCAAAATGCATTAGGATAGATTTTCACTGGAAATGAGAGGTTTTGTCCAAATACTTTTGTCCTATTTTTCTCTTACTATTAATATTCATAATAACTTGTGGTGCTTCCCAGGCCTTCAGAGCAGCATCACTGGGTGCTTAAACTGTTCAAATGTCACAGTTTGATGAAGAATAAACTGGTTACAGCGAGCGGCTCATTTCTGTTGTTTTCCACCTGCTGCCAGTCTCTGCTGGTGATTCCATCAAATTCCTGGGAGCTTAACTGGTGCGTTGGCCGGGGGGCGTCGCTGTCTGCGACTCACAGATGCGCCGCTTCCTCTGCCCTGCAGCGTGACTCGCTGTTGACTTTGTGCTGCTGCGATCAGGACTCGGGCTCAGTAACTTTCCCATGTTCAGATCACAGCGAGGTAAAGTCAGGAACGGCGAAATCCTTCTTCTTCGTTTTGTAGCACCAGCTGTAAACTTATTACTTATTACTTCACCCCGTCAGTCTAATCAGACGGGGGCGATTTATGTGACAAAAAAAAAATACACAAAATTACTATAACAACTAACAGACCACTACAAAATAAAAACATAAAAAAACAGAAATAATAGAATAGAACCTGGCAACTTACGTATGTGGCTCCCAGACTAATTTTTGTGGCCCCCAAAGTAAACAGAATTAATGAAAAATACACCATAAAATTCACAAATTCACAAAGCAACTCCAAAAACCATACAAAATGACTCGAAAAATACTTATAATTCTATGAAGAAGACTATAAAATCACATGCAACCACACGCATGTCGGGAAGTGGCGCACGTTGAGGAAAATGACAACAAAAACACACAATGACAACAAAAATACACATACCCTGTGTTGTTTCCTGTGTTAATGCTCTGATTGGTCATTATTCTAAATGCTGACATTGATTCAGTCACATGTTTGTGTTGCTGCTGTGATAACAGTTGCCTATATCTGCTCTAATTACTGATTTCTTCTGTAAGATCGACTAAATTCTTGTCACCTTTTTGTAAATCTGAGGTTTCTGCATCTGACATGAGCACACGGGACTTCTGCTCTCCACAATTAGGTGCAAACAGCTAAAGAATGTGGCTCTAGTTCAGTTGAAGAGTTGAAAGTAGTTTCTGAGATGAACATTGTGTAATCGTACCGGTGGCACAAAGTGCCGTCAACGAGTCGCTGTTCCACTTCACTTGGTTATCCTTCTATCTGGTGACTCGTCATGGTGCAGCCTGTGGTTTCATGTAATTCATTTGGGATTTAAAAAGGATATAAAACCTCATTTCCTAAGAATTTTATCAATTGGCACCAGTCACTAGAGAACACGGGCGCCAGTTAATCTGCAACCTCAGGTTGAAAACTATTTAAAATGAAGACTTTAGACCTGTTTTTCTCATCTGCTGTGGATTCAGGAGCCATTGTCAGAGCAATAAGCAACCATGGACATTTATTCAGTGAAAATCTTGCACCTAGAACACAATAAAGAGAAAAAGGAGAGTTTCCCTCCTTCCCCGCCCCCGCTGAGCCTCTGCAGAGCGCCCAGCTGCCAACAGCAGATCTGCTCAGTGTTTTCTTGGTGGGAGATGATGATGGTACCACTCCGTGCCGGGTTCCCGACCCCATCCGTCTGTCGGCCTGATGTATGGAGCGCTGCGTGTGGGAGGAGCTGCTATCAGCTCCCTGGAATGTGTGAAGGCCTGATTGGTTGAGAGACCCTGACCCTCCCTATTTGAACACTCATTGTGAGCTTTTACAGAGCTGACAGACTCAGGGCTGACACAGGCCTGTGAGTGTGAAGGATCAACTTCCTCCATGTGATGTGTTCAAAGCAGCTGCAGCTCAAACTATCCTGAAGGGACTGAATCTCATGTCTGTAATTTCTGAGAAACAAGACGTTAAAAGCATACACACAAACCGCTGTGTCATGATAAAGCTCTTTGATGTCATGTGTTGGTCTGCTTTAAATGATTTGTCCATTCATCCATTCATAACTGCATAGATGCATGCAGGAATGGATGGATGGATTATTGCAGATATGGGCCACACCCTCAAAATAACTTTGTGCGGCCACAAAAATGAACACACAAAATTGTCCCAAAAACCCAAAGTATTAGAGAAAAATACACTAAATTACAACAAATTTACTCCAAAGACACACAAGACGACTACAAAAACACGAAAAACAGAAAAGTATACAAAATGACAACAAAAATAAACAATATGACTCCAAGGTCTTGTCTTGCTATGTTCTTGCCTTCCTCTGATAGATGTACGGTTGGATGAGGGATGGATGCTTGAGGGCGTGTCCTGCTCTGCTCTGGCCTCCCTCTGATGTTTGTATGGTTGGATGAGGGATGGATGCTTGTGGGCGTGCCCTCCAGGGTTGGGTTCAATTACATTTTACAGTTACAATTGTGTTTTCAATTACCGATGTTCAATTACAATTCAGTTACGATTACAGTGGCCAGCAATTTTTTTCATCCTCAGAAAGTCAATTACAGTTATGTTCTTAATTACTAAATTTGAATAACAATAAATCACAATTACTGATCCTAAAATAAATAACCTAACAAAAGTTAAAGCTGCAGTATGTAAGTTTTTCATTTGATAAAAAATCCATAATCATCTTTGATCATATTGTAATCCAAATATTATGGTGTGGGCGTCTGAGCCTTTTTTTTGTCAGTATACCCCTTGATTTTAATTTTTTTTTAAATGGTAAAGTGTGTGAAAGCTTGATTTAAAACATATTTTAATAATGTGTAGAACGGTACATAGAACTGTAAAATGGTTCCCTAGTTTTGCGTAAAATTATAATTGACAATTTTATAGAATTTTCATTGCAATTACAATTATAAAGTCAATTATCTAAAGTCAATTACAATTTAATTACAATTACGACAGCAATGGATTTTTAAAATACAATTACAATTACAATTATGATTACGCCATAATTGTAATTAATTATGAATTATGCGATTACAATTATAATTGACCCCAACCCTGGTGTCCTCTGACTCTTGGTGAACTGTGATTGAAGCTGCAGTGTGTGATGCTGATGGGAACCTTCAGGAGTGTCTGTTATTTAGATGATGCCACAGGAAGCCTGAGGAAACACTGACAGTGAGACACTGATGTGAGGCGTGAGGTTCACATTAACGACGTGAGAGCAGCTGCACGTGAGAGGAGGCGGGTGTCAGAGTGGAACGCAGCGGATACAAACACATTGTTAGTAGGACGCTGTCGCTGGCAGACGCAGCACTGTGAGCACCTTTATTAGCAGGAGGCTTCATTCTAACAGCTCACTGTGTGTGTGTGTGTGTGACAATCACACACCTCTGTGTTTGGAGGTGTCAGAGCTGAAAGGCTCCAAGCAGCAGCACGGAGAGAAAAATTAAAGACGGATAAATTGTTCTGCAGTGAATCCTGTGAGCTGTCAGATTCTGTGACATTTCACGGTGTCTACGTCCAAGATGAGCTGGTGCTCTGTTAGTCCCAGAGAGCCTCTCAAAGTTCCCAAATTCGGTTTCAGAGTTTATTCATTTCTGTGTCACTTTACACATTTACGTTCTGTTTCAGACGTCATTACAGGCTGTTAAAACTCCTGAAATCATACTAAAGATGTTTATACGGTTTTTAATACTATTTTTCCTAGTTTTATACTGTCCTCCACCATAGGGAACTCAGTTTAAAACCTGCCTTTTCCCCTCACATCTCCTCCTGTTGTTCTCCCACTTTTCATCTAAACACGGGGTGCCGCCGTTGTGGCGACCCACAGTTCACCCGTTCTTGTCCTCCCTTGTTATATGTGATTGTCTTTTCATGTTTTCTTTGGACAAGATGAAACTGAAATGAAATGTTGTTGCTCTGTAATTCTGATTCTAATGGGGTGAACTATTGTCATTAATTGTATATTTACATACAGCAGAATTGCAACAGGCAAAGGTGAGATCACGTCCAGACGTCTGCTATACTTGCTAAATCTAACATTAACATTAAAACCAGCCATTTTACAATAAAAAATATATGGAAATGTGTGAACATAAGAGACTATTTTAGAAGGAAAAATCCCCAACTCAAAAAAAGAAAGATTTTAGCACTTTATGCTTGCTTCTGGTTGGTTACGTTCCACGTCACAAATCACATGATCATGAGTCGGGAGTCGTTGGCTTTCCTCACACATACACGAGGAGTTTTGGTCGGCCCCGACCCGTTTCAGAGCAGATTATCAGGACAAATTCATTCTGAACAAACCTCAGAGCACAGGATGATCTGAGAGAAACATCTTAGCGGACAGAAGATGATCTGATGTTTGTCGTCCTTAAAATCAGAACAAAGGAAACGTTGGACATTGGTGTGTGGATTAATCTTTCAGTGACAGCTGCTTCGTGGGCTTGTCATAAGTTTACTTTTCAAACCATCTGCTGTAACCTTAAGTCTGATGAAAGGAGGCTTGTTTATAAGCACTTTCAAAGGTTGGGGTCAGAGGTCACCTCTGTAACCGCACCTCTACGGCGTTACATCTGTGCCACAAATCCCAGACTCTCTCTGCTCCCCGAGCTCGACACTGTGCTCTTGCTGATCGTCCCAAATTTGCCACAATTCTTAACCAATCAGAACACAGGAATCAAATAGATTAGCCTCCAGTCAGAGGTGGTAACTGTTAATACAGGAAGAATTAACATGTTTAGTGTGGTTTTTGGTGTATTTTTGGGCCTATACTGGATTATCTCTTATCGCACTAACTTCTGGGATTGACCCCGTGTGGGCTGTCCTATGATGCTGGATAACGTCTTACAGGGCTAAATTACATAAAAGGAGAGTCATTGTGACCCAGAGTCATTTAAAGAGAGTTGCGACAACGGAAGTTCGAAATGCTTGACCGTCACGTGGTTCATGTAGACTCAAGTAGTTCCCTGAAGTTATTGGCGGGCAATTTGAATCCATTGATTCTGAGTGACATAACTTGAATTTTCGATAATTTGTCATCAATAACTGCATTGATTTACAATATTTATATTGTACCTCGTCATGTGACTGAGACTAAACCTTACCCTAACCCTAGCCCTAACCCTAAAAATTGTTGTGTTATTGGATTATAACCTAACTCTAACCCTAAACCTAAGATGCTACATACTTGTACTTCGTTAACCGTACCAATAGCACTGGGGGTTGTCCGTACAAATAGACACTTTCTAATAATAACAATATCCAATATGATTATTTAAATGTCTTACTGTTCAAAAGTGCATCACAAACTGTCTACTCGCTCTATTGCGTTGCAATAATCAACTGCTCACTTCCGGGAACTATTGCGAGGCTCCATGAACCGCCATTGAAAAGTCCCATTGTCGTGAACGGCGATGTCACTAATCTCTCTCTAAACGGCTCTGGACTGACCTTCATACTTTCATTATTAATTAATTCATGTATTCTGTGGCGATGCTGAGAGCCTCAGTCCTGTAAGATAATACAAACTGTATAGAATATAAATGATGTCCACCTTATGATGTAGGCTGAGCTGTATGAAAGCAGCATCAGAAACACAGACAAGGTAAAAGTAAAAGTGAAATTGATCAGTATCCGTTTATCTTCCCATGAATTCACGTTATTACAGCATCAGTGATTGTGATTGGTCTGACGCTGCAATAACCACCTTTGTCACAAGAGCGCGCACGTGGCCAGGCTGAAATCAACTCACTCAACTTAGCGGCAACAGCTTTTCTCTGACAGAGAAAGTTTTGTTCGGTGAAGCCCGCTAATGGAGATAAATCCAGGACATAATTATCAGGCTTCGTACTACAGGCCTTTTGTGTATTCTTCTGTAGTTTTGTGTATTTTTGGAGTAATTTAGGGTTTATGAAGTCATTTGAATTCTTTACTTGTTACTTTGAGTCATTTTCTAAGTTTTTTGTCACTGTGTATTTTTGTAAATTCAGTTGTTCTTTTCACAATCACAGTCTCATCATCAGGTGTTTATACTCACATTTCAATGCATTCCTATGAACAAGTGTTTGAGCAGAAACACGAATAGTAAGTAAGTAAGTAATGTTTATTTGTATAGCACCTTTCACAGACAGAGAAGTCACAAAGTGCTTCACAAAATGACAATAGAAATACAAAGTACATTCACAGTCACAAAACATGATGGTCATAAAACATGCCTTGTTTTATGAGTTGATTGAATATCATTGTCCTTGGTTTTTACATTTGTTTTTATTCTTCTAATTTAAGCTGTTTTGTAATAATAGGAATAAAATGAACCCAGAGTTTTACCGCGTTAAGACGGAATCACGATTAATTTTTTCGTGCCATAGACACATTTTACGATTTTTTGGTACCAAAATGTTTTTTGGTGAAACCTCAAAGTGAAGTGGGCCTGTATTTCAAGTTTATTGACCAATATTTAAATTAAAAGGTGAAGTTCCCTTGTTCCTCTTTCTGTTCCAGGCCTTTTGTGCACAGCAGCGGCCGACAAGTGTCTGTCCTCGCCCTGCAGTAATGGCGCTACCTGCGTGGATCACATGGGCGACTACGCGTGTGTGTGCCCTCAAGGACCCGTGCGGTTCACGGGTAAAACTTGCTCCGAGCTCTACGACGCCTGCTCGACGGCCCCTTGTGACAACTGCACCAGCACACCCGGCAGCGGGGAGTTCACCTGCCACTGCCCGGACGGCTTCTCCGGGACCAACTGCACCCAGGACGTGGATGAGTGTGTGAGCAATCCTTGCCAGGGCATCAGGTCGCTCTGCGTGGATGCAGTGAACGGATACTCCTGCCACTGCCCCCTTGGGTCGGGAGGCCAGAACTGCAGTGATAACCTCACCGCCTGCGAGGACCAAATGTGCCAAAACGGCGGCACCTGTCAGGACATCCCGGACGCGGGGCATCGTTGCTGGTGTGCTGCCGGTTACCTGGGTGTTTACTGCGAGGATGACGTGGACGAGTGCCAGTCAGAGCCTTGCCAGAACGGAGCCATCTGTAAAGACGGAGTAAACGGCTACCAGTGCTTCTGTGTGCCTGGATTTCAAGGGTACCATTGTGACCTGGACATCAACGAGTGTGCGTCCAGACCCTGCCTGAACAACGGCACGTGTCTGGATGAGGCGGACCACTACGAATGTGTCTGCCAGACAGGTTTTAAAGGTAAGGTCTACCTGTGCTGGAAGAACCAATGAGCTGTTCTCAGCCTTGGTTCTGCTCCACCTTCTCCTGTGTCTTCAATTCTGGCATATTTGAAAGCCATAAATCCTCCAACAGCTGAGGCACATCCTGTCGACTATCTATAATTTCTGCATCTATTCACACACATCTACATGAGTCAGCTGACACCAGAGGCCCTTTATTTTATTTAGGTCAACTCCCAGTATCAATCCCAGATTATCTGCAGTTTATAAGTGAAGAAGCCTTTTTGACGAGGTGTGCGACGCCTCCAAAATAATCTTTCAGAATCAACCAGAGATAATGACGCTAATTTTCACATTTGTATATGAATCAAGCAATTCATTCAGTCTGGCACATTTGAAATCACACTTGCTCACGCTAACATTAGCCCACCTGTTTCACAGTGAAAAATATGGTGGAAATGTGTGATATTGTCGCAGAACATGTGGGTGAGGGTTTAGGTGAAGTCCGTCATATCGCCTCGTGTCACGTCAGATTTTGTGCGAGAATGTCTCGCTGTCCACCCGTTCACGAAGACAAAATGTGTGTAAATGTGTGATATTTTCCTAACACATGTACGTGAGGTTATATTCAGTGTCAGATTGTAAGTTGTTCTGCATGAGTTCGTTAAAAAAGCCCAACAGTATTTCCGTTCTGTATTTTTTTCGGATGATCAATATTTTCAGACCATCATCTCTACTAATAATTTCTTTGTTTGTGGAGATCTGGAGTTGAAAATGGTAAAAGATGCTAAAGATACATCAGCCTCTGCCATCCACACAAAGGGCAATAGAAGCCATTCATTTCCTTTGAATCCTGTGCTTTAAAATCCTACGTAGTCCTGCCAGTCCCTCAAGAATTGGCATAATTATATAAGAGGCTAGTTTAGTTTGGACTGTAATCATTTACATGATGTAGTATGTCAGTAATAACCTTAAATCAGGGAAGACAGATAATACAGAAGTAAATACAGTAAATAACAGGTTTACCCGACAACTGGATTTGGGAAAGTTTAAGATGGAAATTTGGAGGCTTGACATTTTGACCTCAGGGTTAAACTATTCAAATACTAAGACGTCAACACAAATACTAGGACTGCAGGGGTCACTTTAATTAACCTCACTCTACTTTCAAATCTAAACACAGTTTAGCGAGAAACGAGTCAAAAACATCAGATTATACATTTGATATTTCTGAGGGAGAATTGTTGCTTTTAATTAACTGTTTCTAAACATGTACTCACAACATGCATGAAATATGAATATTATGTTCTGTTGTTCACTCTAAAGATGCATTCAGCCTCTGATTTTTCATCTCAGTTACACATTTACATTTGTTTTCCTTTTTTCCTCAATCAGACGTCAGCACAGGCTGTTAAACTTCCTGAACTCGTACCAAACATGCTTAATACGCTTAATGGAGTTAAATATTGTCATTCATTTCATATTTACACACAGCAGAAATTCACTGAAACAAAGACGCCAGATTTGACGTCCATGGGTTAACGGCACTTGCTAAAGCTAATATTAAGACACCGGTTTTACAGTGAAAAATATGGTTTTGTTTTTTGACATTTCACATTTCTGTTTCTCTGTCCAACAGTCTTAAGAAGACAAACCGTATGGGGAGAGATTTGTGTCAAAAATATTCACTATATATATATATATATATATATATATATATATATATTTATTAGGGGTGTAACGATTCACTCAACTCCCGATACGATTCGATTCACGATACTGGGTTTACGATACGATTTTCTCACGGTTTATTTTACAAAATGGGAATGTTGACAAATGACTGAAAAATATTCCTTTATTTTTTTGGGGAAAATGCTATACTATTTTCCTTTTATTTTTCATTGTCAAAAGAATCCCTTGATAAACTATTCAAAATGATGCAATTTAACTAAAAATAAATCTTGAATGAAATAAATAAAGGAATGATACAAATGAAGAAGAAACCTATTAATTTAAATTCTGGTTCTATAGTAAACAATTCAAAACTGTATAATAGTTCTTTTTCTTTTTAAAAGTGCAACTGAAAATGTATTTTGTGCCTTAACAATTGGACATTTAAAAAAAAAAAAAAAAACAGTAATTTTACTGTATTTACGTCAGATATTTGTTTAGACCAGCAGATGGCGCTGGTAACCCAGTGGTCGGTTGGCATGCAGTTATTCCACCAGTGAAGAAGAGAAGCTATGCTAGCAGAGAGACCTAATAGAAAAACGTGACTTTTACAGAGATTCACGTAATATTACAGATATTCTTTTGGTGCTAAAGGAGTAAAGAATCATTTATGAGCATGTTTAACAGTAAATGGCGGCCAGAAAGAAAATAGTAGCAGATTCCGCCCGTCACATCCGCTTCTGGAAGGATTAATATATAGCGCCCTCTGCTGTTTAAAAAAAGTACTGCGATTCAATTTTCAGAGCATAGATGTGAAACGTGGTACCTATGAATCGATTTTTAACATTGACATTTGTAACATGTTACATCCCTAATATATATATATATATATTATATTTTTACATGTTTTTGAGATCCACAAATATATCCACATCTTACACGTGTTTTATAATTTGTGTGTGTGTATTTATCATTAATTATCATGTGTTAATCTTCAATTGTGCTTGTGAATTGCGTTAAGTGCGTTTGTGGATCGGCTTGTGCATTTATTTTTGAGACAAATCAAACCAAGTGTGAAAGTTACAGTGATTTTGGTGACACTGCAGTGAATACCGGTGACGTTATTAGACATTCTTGTGGCTTGTATCGGTAATGGGATTAATCTTCAGCGGACTTTAATACTGCCCCCTAGTGGAGGGCAGCCGAAGCTGCGTTATGTTAGTCTCAAAAATGAATGCACAAGCCGACCTTCTGTTGTTGGTGTCCGACTCTGACTTTTCTGGGCTAGATGTTGCAGGACTTTGCCGATGCTTTCATGCTAACGTGTTTGTAATGACGGTATATTGAGCAGCGCTAACTGGACCGTTATCGCGTGGTGCTGCTGCTTTCCTGCCATCAGATAACGGGGTGTATTTCTTTGGCACCTGGCCAACCCTTTACTCACTCCACAGGTGTTAACTGCGAGGTGGAGATCGACGAGTGCGAGGCGCGTCCGTGCCAGAACGGCGCCACCTGCAGAGACCACGTGGCCATGTACTCGTGCGAGTGCGTGGCCGGGTTCCAAGGGAAGGACTGCGAGGTGAACATCGATGAATGTGCCAGCGCGCCGTGTCAGAACGAGGGCGAGTGCATCGACGGGGTCAACAGGTAGGAGCGTGTTCACACAGCACGAGCTCACAAACACTCACACCTTACAGCGCAGGAAGAAAAAAAGGAATTTACCTCATGTTCTCACTCAGTGCTGTAGTTCTTATCTTAGAAAGCAGACACCCTCAGTGGAATGCCATCAAAGTGGCTGCAGAAACTCACTGAAAAATACACAAAACAGCAAAAATAAACACATTTACTACAAATATAACACACACAACACAGAAAATCATGCAAAACGACATGAAAAAATGAGGTATTATTCTTTCATTTGGTGTATTTAGTTTTTTTTTAATGACTTTCTTTTGTGTTCATTGACAGTAAACAGGAATATTTCATAACATTTTTGTTTAATCATAAACTTTACAGAGGATTTGAACATTTATCCTGGCTGGAGTCACGGATCATTATTACTGGTTATGTAAAAGTATGACAGATCAGATTTATTCAGACATAAAAGACACATTAACCCTTAAAGGACCCACTTTAGTTACTTTTACTCACTTTAAACACAGAGACTTGAACCTTTAATGGAAGCTCTCATTCACCAAACTAAAGCTCTACAGCTCTTTATTGATCCTCTTATTTCTATTTACACCTCCTGTGTCCAATCTGGTTGATTTGTAGTCTCACTAAAGCCAATAGCATCCATAGAAAGCTTTCACAGTTTTTAGCCTCAGATGTTTCAGTCCAGACTTTTTTTCCATTTCACTGTTTGAAAAGTCTGATGTTGAAAATTTAAATAAAAACCTTTGCAGGGACACGAGGGGTTTGCACTGTGGAAGTAGATGAATAATGGAATTAAATGATGGAAAGTGCTGCATGGGAATAACTGGGAATACTGACCTGACTCTGCATCAGTGAGACTGTCTTGTTCGTCTGTGTCCTCTGACCCGTACGTGTCTCTGCTCCGTCACAGCTACGAGTGTAACTGCGTGGGGACAGGCTTTGTGGGCGACCACTGCCAGGAGGACATTCCAGAGTGTGCGTCGGATCCCTGCCAGCACGGAGCCACGTGCGTAGAGGGAGTCAATCAGTACACCTGCCGATGCTGGCCAGGTACGCTCTGCTCTGTCATCACACCCAGGGACGTCCACACACAGCCTCCTCCTCATTAAGAGATTTTTTTTATTCATTTATTTGATAAGGACAAGTGTGAACAATCAAAATGTACCACACGAGAGCATTTATAGCCGAGGCTAAGTAGCATTGTCCGTCCCGAGAAGGGCTTTTCAAATGCACATAGAAAATACAGAATACGGATAATACATTTACCGTGACATTAATTCTGACATCATACAAAGGAAGTGCATTATACAAAAGAATCTAAAAATGATTACACACTTGGACTCTTTTTAAAACACGCTTTAGTTCATTTTTAAAAGCCCCCAGATCCTAAGTCCTGTTTCAGCTCAGGAAACAACGAGTTCCAGAGTTTAGCGCATTGGACAGTAAAGGCTGACTGTCCAAAGGTCTGTTTTCTAAGGGGCACGTTCACATTTCCATTAGCAGCTCCTGGTATGATGGAGCCCACAGATTGAAGTGGGACTATGAACCATCTGAGAACATCAGGGGTTTGGTTGTGCAAACATTTATACATTCATTTTAAATTACAAAATTTTATAAAATGTTCAAAGTTAAGAAAGTTTAACCGCTGCAATACTCCACAATGGTGCGTTCTGACATGTTTTATCTAATATTTTTAATGCTCTGTTGTAAATCAGTCTTAAAGGCCTGATTATTGTGGTATTTGCCTGTGACCAGGAGGTTAAACAGTAACTGAGATGAGAGAAAATCATTGCATAACAGTCCCATAAGATTAATACTAATATTAATGTTACTATAACTACTGATATTACTGTTACTATTACTGCTAATATTAATGTTATTATTATTATTATTATTATTATTATTATTATTATTATTATTATTATTATTATTAATATTACTGTTACTATAACTACTGATATTACTGTTACTATTACTGCTAATATTAATGTTATTATTATTATTATTATTATTATTATTATTATTAATATTACTGTTACTATAACTACTGATATTACTGTTACTATTACTGCTAATAATACTGTTATTATTACTACTAATATTACTGTTATTATTACTACTAATATTACAGTTATTATAACTACTTATATTACTGTTATTATTACTACTAATATTACTGTTATTATTACTACTAATATTACAGTTACTATAACTACTAATATTACTGTTATTATTACTACGAATATTACAGTTACTATAACTACTAATATTACTGTTATTATTACTACTAATATTAAAGTTACTATAACTACTTATATTACTGTTATTATTACTACGAATATTACAGTTACTATAACTACTAATATTACTGTTATTATTACTACTAATATTACAGTTACTATAACTACTAATATTACTGTTATTATTACTACTAATATTACTGTTACTAGTGTAATGACAGTTGCTGGTTGGTTGGTGTGTGTTCAGGTTACGAGGGTGAAAACTGTGAGGTGGACATCGATGAGTGCGAGCAGCAACCGTGCTCTAACGATGGACGCTGCTTCCAGCGCTCAGACCAGCTGAACTATGGAACACTTCCTGGACTGAGCGTCTTCAGCTACGAGGTCGCCGCCGGCTTCCTCTGCCAGTGTGTGCCGGGCTTCTCCGGTGAGTGTCCCACACGTCCCCTGACCTCTCCGGGTGCGAAGGAGTGTTTGAGTGATCGGAGGCTGATCAGCGTGCTCCTCCTGCAGGAGATAACTGCTCCGTCAACGTGGACGAGTGCGAGTCTGCTCCGTGTCAGCACGGCGGCAGCTGTCAGGACCGGGTCAACTCTTATCAGTGCGTGTGCCCCGATGGCTTCACAGGTAGGAGGAAGCTCTCTCTGCATCTGCTCACCTAATCTAATCTGCTAACCAAACATCTGCTCCCAGCTGCTCTTCCTCCAGAGACACCGCTCCACTCCAAACCATCACCCACACCTCCAAGATACAGGCAGGTCTAAAAGGAAACCTGGGGGGATGCTTTAGACCACCACGGTCAGCGTTCTCACAATAGAGTGATTTAAATCAGTTTAAACAGAACTGAAAGTGGGCGGGCATTGGAAGGTTTATGAAGGAGCGACCAGAATAGCAACCAGAACACAGACCAGGACAGGGACCAGAACAGGGACCAGAACAGGTACTAGGACAGGGACCAGAACAGGGACCAGAAGAGGGACCAAGACAGGGACCAGAACAAAGACCAGAACAAGGCTCAGTACAGGGACCAGAACAAAGACCAGGTCAGGGGCCATGACAGGAAACAGTATTCGTCGCAGTATTTTTCTGGCACAAAGCAGGGACGTTTCAGGAATAACCGGTTTAAGTTAGCCACTGAATTCCCAGATTTGAACTAAAACCAGGAAAAACCGCCGCAAAAAAGGCACCTGTGGTGGTTTCAGGCCTGCTTTGGATGGAGAGCAGACAGAAAGCCTCCATCAGTGAGCTCAGATGGTTAATCTGGTGTCAGTGATGAGCGATCATGGTGGGACGCTGCAGACGTGGGTGAGGGGCTTGTAGTGTGAGGACAATAACAGGTGCCATATGTCAGCCCTTCATTATGGGCATTAAACCAGGGTCTCCTTAGAAAATTGTCAGTGGATAGAAGATTACAGCAAAGCAGCTTAGGAGCCTGATTAAGACCTGATTTCACAAAAAGGTACTGGAAACACGGAAAACAAAACAGGAGCCTCGAGTCTGCTGGTGTGACGATATGAAAGAGCAAAGAAAGCTTAAAACCTCAGAAAATGTTATCTCATTAACTTCATTAGACGAGTGTGGAAAAGACAGATGTTAATCCATCAGATAAGGATTACCAACATGGCTACGTCTCTTCTTCAGAGTAGAAACTCACGTTTAGAGATGGGCAACTGGTGACTGATAGAAAATGCCAAATAAGCAAAATGACTTCATCAACACACGGAACGACTACAAAAATAAACATAATGATTCCAATAACACACAAAAGGACTACAGACATGCAAAATGTCAACAAAAATACATGACTCAAAGAAATAATATAAATGACTCAAAAACATATAAACATAACGACAGACTAAAAAGACTACAAAAATAAGATAAACAACTCAAAAAACACTCAAAATAACAACACAAAGACTCACAATAACTTCAATAACACACATAAATGACTGCAGACATGCAAATCGAGAAAAAAAAAACACAATGCCCCAATGGACAAAACTACACAGTTTTTGGTTTGGTCGGGCTGTTAGTGAGTGAGTTGGTCAGTGGGTTGAACTGTTGGTTGGTTAGTGGGTCTGTCAATCTGTCAGTTAGTGAGTCGGTCTGTAAGTTGGACTGTTGGTTGGTTAGTTGTCCAATAAGTTTATTTGGTTCGTTGCTTAGTCGGTCATTGAGGTGGAAAGTTTGCTGGTTAGTTGTTAAGTCAGACTGTTGGTTGGTCAGGACGATTCCTAGCCGATAGATGAGCTAGTTAGTTGGTCAGTCAGTGTTACTGTTGGTCGGTTAGTGGGTCAGTCAGTCAGTCACTTAGTTGACTATAAGGTTGGCCTGGGTCTTGGTTGGTTAGTAACTCTTACACTCAGATTGGAAATGGTTCCAAACTGTTCCAAAGAAGACGATGTTTAGCCTACCTCTGATTTTAAAACCCTTGCTGTCTTCAGACCACCTGCTCTGTGCTCATTCACTTGGAGTCTGGAACTGCTTCCTTTGTTAATCTCTGTTTTTAGAATCAAACTAGTGAACAGTTGTTTAAAGTCCTTGTGACTGATTGTTCTGACCCACTGATGTGTGACACTGGGGTCTGTGGTTGAAACCTTTGACGCTTGTTCCGGTTCACCTAGTGTGAGTTTACCAAAGCAGCAGAAGTTTGACTGCGATCAAAGCTGCAGACTTATTTACAGGTATGTGTTGACTCTGCGTCTGAAGACCAGATCTGCTCGCCCCAGTAACCCTCAGCCTTGAACCTGTGGCGCCTCCTGCTGGTCAGACTGGTTAGTTGGCCACCACGGCCCGGCCCAGGGAGCAGGGCGGGGGCTGCAGCACTGCATTCCTCCGGTCAGATGCTGACAGGAGGCAGCTGGAGGTTGGAGGCTTACTGCGCCGAGTGGTGGACAGCAGAGGAGCACAGAGGGAGGAGGGAGGGAGGGCGGGGGCGGGGCTGCAGGGTAATCACTCCTGCCTGGTACAGGGTGGAGGAGTGGAGGCACTTGTCCTGGTGGAGTCAGGAGTGGGCTGAGGTCTGTGGATCATGGGGGGAAGCAGGCTGATGCTGCTGCTGCTGTGCTGGTGTGGGCGTCGCTGGCTGACAGGTACAGGGTACAGGGTGGGTACAAGTACAGGGTGGGTGTGGGTACAGGGTGGGTACAGCAGACTTTCTGAATGCTGCCCTGATAGAAAGGGACACTTGTGTTTCAAACCTTTATTTAACCTGGAAAGTCTCATTGAGATTAAGAATCTCTCATTCAAGAGTCCTGAAAGCAGTTTATTTTGAGGGACTTGCTCAAGGTGCTACACTATAGACCCACAGTGGATTTTAAACAGCAACTCCTCGGTTACGAGCCCACTTCCTTAAGCGTTAAGCCACCACTACCCCAAGGCGGAGTCCTGGCACGCAGCAGGCTAACAGCTTTTGGCTCCTCGAGTGTGAAGGAAGTTACAGGACTTTGTTAATGTAAGCTGACCACAGGGATTATTGTTCCATGTGTGTAAATCTACTGCAGGGAGTAGAAGCTGTGGGCTCCCAACACTAAGAACACACTTCTCATGTTTTCAAATGTTTAAATGGATTTGTGACATTCTTACATGTTGTTCTCTTTTCAGTGCCAAAACCTGATACTTAATTAGTTCCCAGCGCTTTCTGTCATACCGTTTTCTATTCTCTGGATCTCTCTGTTTCAGCAGACACACGCTCGAACAACTTTTTCTTCTTTCAGGAGCAACTTCCCTACGCAAAGCACATTGAGTTTATAATTTCTCTTAAAAACGTTACAGTTCCAGCTGAAGATGATTGGATCGTCTGTAAAACCTGATCCTCTGTACTTGCATGGATGATGGATCTGAGCTCCTGTGAGCTAGACTAAATGTGGTGTCTCTTCTCCGCAGGTGTTCACTGTGAGGTGGACATCAACGAGTGTGACAGCAACCCCTGCAGGAACGGAGCGACGTGCGAAGATGCTACAAACTCCTACAGGTGTCACTGCCCCTCGCCGGAGCCCGGCCGCGAGCCCTGGGGAGGCCCCGACTGTGACACGGTCCTGGTGGGCTGCCGGCAGCACCAGTGTCAGCATGGAGCGGCCTGCAGCCCGCTCCTGACCTGGGACGGCGCCCACAGCTACAGCTGCCTGTGTCCGGCTGGCTGGACCGGACAGCGCTGCAACACCTCCACCACCTTCTCCTTCAGCTCCGAGGGCTATGTCCACATGCAGCTGCCGGACTTTACGAACAGGACTAAGAGACAGAGCGAAACCCGGGGGCTCCGCATGCAGCTGCGCTTCAGGAGCACACTGCCTGACATGCTGCTCTTCTACCGCGGCACCGCCGAGCACTTTCTGTCTCTGGAGCTCGTTGAAGGCTCCCTCCTGGCCAGGGTGAAGTCAGGGAAGATCCTGCAGGCTGTGTATCCTGGTCCAGTCCATGACGGAGAGTGGCATCAGGTTTCTGTGACCATGGACGACCGACTGGTTCTGACAGTACAAGGACCAGAATGTGAGAACGGATGCCAGGTGCAGAACCAGGGCCACAACCATCTGCTCTTCCTGCAGCCCAGCTCCTTCCAGCAGCTGTATGTGGGTGGGGCACCACCACAATACTGGGCCTCACTGTCTGGTGGGAAAGGATTCTTGGGCTGCATGGAGGACCTGCTGGTGGACCACAACCTGCTGCTGCCTCAGGACCTCCTCAGGGAGGAGAGCCACGGCCTAGAGCTGGGCTGCAGCAAACACGAGTGGTGTGAGGAGGAGCCTTGCATGCAGCGAGGACTGTGTGTTGACATGTGGGTGCGTGCGCACTGCCAGTGTCACCGGCCTTACTACGGAGAACGCTGTGAGAAAGGTAACCACACAACATGAGTTGAAGGTGGACCAACTAACAACCAGTCAAAAAAGCTGAGCATACAACTTTCATCTTTTGGTCAGCCTGCTGATTGGTTGACACCTTTTACAATCTCTTTTTCCATGCTTTTATTGATGGGGTGAATACTAATCTGATATGTTACCGCCCCCCAGGTCAGAGATAGAAATACACCACAACTTGTTCCCAGTTAGAGCGGTTTCTAACTCAGACATGGACAACCTTTATCACAGCAGGGTCACAAACATGTGATTGTATCTGGTCTGAGGGTCACATGATCAACATTCATGTCAGCATTAGAATAAAGACCAATCTGAATATTAACACAGGAAACAACACAGGGTTTGTGTGGTTTTTGTCGTCATTTTGTGTGTTTATACTCATTTTGTACATTTTTTTGTCAGTCACTACTTTTGTTGATGTTTTTTGGGCTTTGAGTCTTTTTGTGTATTTTTATTTTCATTTTGTAGTTTTTGGAGTCATTTCTGTTGTTATTTTTCTTGTTTTGTGTATTAGTTTTTTTGTGTGTTTTAGTAGATTTTTTCTGATGTATTTTTGCCGCCACGGTCATTCTGTTTATTGTTCTCTCATTGTGTGTGTATTTGTTGTTGTTTTGTGTTTGTTATGAGTCTTTTTGTTTGTTGTTCTGCATATTTTTGTCGCTTTTGTGTATATGTAGTTGTCCAGTGTGTTTTTGTCATTTTTTATGTGTATGTAATTTCTGTTTGTGTATATTTGTGGTCATCTTGTGTGTTTTTTATGGAGTCATTTTAAGTACTTTTGTTGTTGTTTTGGATATTATTCTGTTATTTTGTTTCATAGGGGGTATACTACGAAGCTCGTTTACGTCTTACGGAGCTAAATCACCATGGTAACTTAGGCTGAACGACTTGGCTGAACTAAACTTAAGCCTAACACTTAACCTCGTCGGGACCAGGTTATGAAGTGGATCAGATCTGAGCGAGTATAAAAGCTCCGCCTCCTAACCAATCCCTCCTGGTGCGTGCTGCACTAACACTGTTTGTGCAGCTGTCATCATGGTTTTGAATCCATTATATTTGTTTAAGATCAGAAGCTGTTCCTCCATCGTAAAAAATGTCACTCTACCAGGTTTTTCCATTGTAGTGATTGGTCAGACGCTGCAATCTCCACCCCTTTTATGGGAGCGCGCATGTAGCAGGCTGAAATCACTTTCACCTTCGTAGGACAGTTTCTCTCTGACAGTGAATGTTTGGTTAGGTGAAGCCCGCTAACAGAGATAACTCCAGGATATAATTATGTAGCTTTGTAGTATACCCCCTTAATGTATTGGGTGTGATGAGTCTTTTTGTGTATTTTTGTTTTCATTTTATGTTTTTTGAGTAATTTTTGTTGTCATTTTTCTCGTTTTGTGTATTTTAGTGGATTTATTTCAGTGCGATGAGTCTTGTGTATTTTTGGCATCATTCTGTATTCATTTTGTGTTTAACATTAGTTGTTTTGTGTTTGTGATGAGTCGTTTGGCCTGTCGTTCTGCATATTTTTGTGTGTGTATATCTTGGTGTTATTGCATAAATATTGGGTATTATTTCTAATTTTATATGTGTACATGTGTTATATTCTGTTACTTTGTGGTCATTTTGTGTGTTCATGGAGTAAGTCTTGTACTTTTGTTTTGATTTTGGACATTTTTTTTGTTAGTTTTTGTATTTCTGTTACTGTATTGTGTGTTATGAGTCTTTTTGTGTGTTTTTTTGTTTTAGTTTTGTGTATTTTGGAGTGATTTTTGTATACGTCAGTGATTTGTGGGTAATTAAAGTACAATAACTGTTGAAGAGGTTGCTAATATAAATATATAATCAAACAACTGAAGAGGAAGAAATGTATTTTCCACAAAGGCATTTGTATAAAAGAAAAGGTTTGTCAAAATGTAATAATAAAATAATCATAATTACAGCAATGAATTCAATTCAAAAATAAAAAAATTCTCTGGCTCTAATTAAATTATAGCTAAATTTATGAACTCAGTGTCATGCCAAATGTACCATGTGGTACATAATAGATAGAAACCCCAACCTGAACCCAAGAAAGTGGCTGGGCGTTGATCAGAAATGACACGACTAAGAACTTATAATAATAATAATAATAATAATAATAATAATAATAATAATAATAATAATAATAATAATAATACTTTCAATTTAAAAGCACCTTTCAGGTCACCCAAGGACACTGTAGATAAAAGCAGATTGGATTATGGATTATGTTCAATCTGACTTCATAAACTGAACCATGAAATGGAAATAAAAAATAATCACCAAAAATTATATATTACTCAGTAAAGGTAGGGTGTATAAATGTAACAAATTACTTAACAAGTTATTTTAAAAAGTACAAGTAAAATTACTGATTTAGAAATATACAAGTACACATAAAAGCTCAATTACAGTAACGTGAGTATTTGTATTTGATGTTTTTTTAATCTTTATTATGTCTCATTGTCCCTGTCTCTGACAGAGTACCCGTCGGCGACCTATGGTTATGAGAACACCAGCAGTTTTTCCACCTTCGACATCTCAGAGACTCACGGAGAAAACTTCAGCGTCTCCTTCGTGCTGCGCTCCCTCAAACACAGCAGCCTGCTGCTGCAGTTCCAAAGGTACGGCAACGCCTACCTGACCATCTACCTTAAGGACGGGACCGTGGCCGTCTACAGCCCGTACACCACGCTGCTGTCCGAGGCCCGGCTGGTCACCGATGGCCACGACAACCTGGTGACCATCAGGGTGCGCTACGGCCATGTAGTCTTCCCCCGAGCGGGGAACCACCGAGCGTTGGGGAACGTGAGCGTGGAGGCGGGTGACGTGGTGCACGTCGGAGGTCTTCCAGCAGGCGGGAGCACCAACGCCTGGGGCGGGAACTTTAAAGGCTGCCTGCAGGACATCCGGCTGGACCACAGACACCTGACCTCAGAGCAGCATCTGGACGGGATGGAGGTTTACACGGCGAGTGTGGAAGAGAACGTGCTGCCAGGATGTCACAGCGATGACACGTGCAAGGTAACGAGGAACACAGTAGCACCTCTGGGGCAGTTACATGAGCTTGTCCCTTGGGGGCACTGTTTCTGGAGTAGAGAACATTTCATGTGCTTTTGATGGCACCATAACCGCTTCACCTGTCCGCCCACAATGCTGTGCGCTCTACATCATCTGCAACACTTCATGTGTATGGTGCGAGCTAATGCTGCGTTCACATCGGATGCGTCACGAAATGTCCGGACGTCCAGATAACATGCGTCCTAGATGCAAAATCTTTCCTGTGCGGCGGTGTGGTCCGATCCGCATGTCAAGTGTGTTGGCCGTGCAAGCGCGCTCCCTATTTTACGCATATCTGCACACCCGCACATTCGCAAGAGTTGAAAATATTGAACGAATGCGACTGTTTTGCATGATGAAAGCCAATCAGAGTCTTTGTTGGTGATGACGTCATGCCGTCAACACGGACACCGGTCTGTTCAACCATTCAATGACACGGCCTTTATAACCGGGGCCGGACTAGGAAGGATTTGGTGTGGAGGAGAATCAGCGAGGAGGTGGTAGTAGCAGATAAAAGTTCTCTCTGTGGTTTTCATCTCTGAAAGTTGGCACTGAGCTAGGATAGCATTAGCCGCTAATCACACCGGCTTTTTTCACTGGTGGTTTATGTTTATAAGAGGAGAAAAAGGAGCACAGCTCCCCGCTTTAGCAGGCAGTGAAACTCACCGAGTTGGATGTGTCGCTGGTGGGCGGTGCTTCGCTTCAGACGTGCGTATGATGCGAATGCGGTACGTTTCGTACGCCAGATGCATCCGGTGCCACAGAAGAGCGTTTGCGTTCACAGCTCACCTCAATTGCTATAAAGTTTGAGTCCGGCAAAAACAGACTTTGTTTGCATTCCAAACGAGGTGGAATACAAAATATAAAGCGTAGCGAGTCAGTGACTTGTTTTGTCCTGGACGAACCTGGTGTGTTTACACATCCTTCCTCATCCTCACAGTGATGATTTCCTCTCCCATCAACAGAAAAACTGGCCTGATTTCATAGCATCCTTCCATTTTATGTTTTTGACTTTTTCAAACCAAATCTTGTGAAATCTAGAGCTGCACGAGCCAATATTTGATTATTTCATTTATTTACTTATTAGTTTAAAAATATATATATATTTTGTGCATTTGTGTTGCCCTTTAGTGCTTTTTCCAGTGATCTTGTATGTTGTTTGGAGTAATTACTGTATGTGTGTTTTTGTTATAATTATGGGCATTTTTCTGTGATTTTATATGTTGTTTGAAATCATTTTGTGTTTTATGTTTCTTTTTTTGTGTATATTTGTAATCCTCCTGTGTGATTTGTGGTTTAATTTGGTAATTTTATGTATTTTGGTTGTCTCTTTGTGCATTTTTCAGTGATTTTGTACACTATTTGAAGTCATTTTGTGTATTTTTGGTGTTGTTTTCTTTATTTTATATTTTTTGTGTGATTTGTGATTCAGTTAAGTAATTTTGTGTATTTTGGTTGCCCTTTGGTGCATTTTTAAGTGATTTTATATGTTGTTTGGGGGTATTTTGTGTATTTTGTTGTTATTTTGTATTTTTCCGTCAATTTTGTGTGTTTCTAAGTCATTTTGTGCATTTACTTTTGGGGCCGCACAAATACTAGACTGAGGGCCGCATGTGGCCCTCATGTCTGCCTTGGCATTTGGTCTAAGTCACCTGTGGGGTCGGCCCAGGTGAGAGAGCTAATCCTCCCGTGTGGGTGTCTGTGTACAGGTTGACCCATGCCTGAACGCCGGGCGCTGCCGGGTCACCTGGAACGACTTCAGCTGCGACTGCTCCATTAACTTCTCAGGCCGGCTGTGCCAGACGCGGCTGTGGTGCGTGGACAAGCCGTGCGAGGACGGCGTGCGCTGCGTGGACCTCCAGGACGGCTACGAGTGTGAGTGGCGTGTTTATCTCGTAATGTGTAATTAGATTTACAGGCTTTACAGTGAACTGAGACAAGGTTTCACACTCAGACTGTTGGACTACTTTTTTTTTTTTTTTTTTTTTTTTTTTTCACGATACTGGGTTCACGATATGATTCTCTCACGATTTTTTTCATTTACAAAATGGGACTGTAGACAAATTTTTTTTTTTGGGAAAAAAACACTATTATTTTCCTTTTATTTTTCATTGTCAAAAGAATTCCTTGATAAACTATTCAAAACAATGCAATTTAACTAAAAATAAATCTTGAATGAAATAAATAAAGGAATAATACAAATGAAAATGAAGCCTATTAATTTAAATTCTGGTTCTATAATAAACAATGCAAAACTGCATAATAGTTCTTTTTCTTTTTAAAAGTGCAACTGAAAATGTATTTTGTGCCTCAACAATTGTCATTGCACTCATTTACGTCATATTTGTTTGAACCAGCAGAGGGCGCTGGTAACACAGTGGTCGGTTGGCATGCAGATATCTTGCAGTGAAGAAGAGAAGCTATGCTAGCTGACAGAGCTAATAGAAAAACGTGACTTTTACAGATATTCAAGTAATATTACAGATATTCTTTCGGTGCTAAAGGGGTAATGAATCATTTATTAACATATTTAAGAGTAGAAGGCAGCCAGAAAGAAAGTATTAGAAGACTCTGCCTGCCGCCAACACTTCCGGATAGAGCCCTCTGCTGGTTAAAAAAACTACTGCGATTCAATTGTCAGAAAATCGATATCAACCGTGATACCTATGAATCGATTTTTAACTGCCTTACGATTAATCGTTACATCCCTACCCGTGACTGTTACAATTTAACCATCAAAAGATTTAAACTCATAATTTATAAAAAAAATAAGACTTTTCTGCCCAATAATGTTGGATAAGCAACATAATGCTAGAATTAACACTTCTGCCATTCTATATAATATTCATAGGTTTCAACTTGTGGTTCGTGACTCAAAAATGGGCCGTGAGAATGTTTTCTGACAGGCAGACTGGCTAAAACTTGGACTACTGTTTAAATCTCATAAAAATACATTTCAATAACTAATAATTTTAGTAATAAAGTAATAATAATAAACAAAAATAAAGTAATAAAGTTTTTTGTTAATCAAGTGCAATCCCCCCCTTGCAATAAAAACAATATTTTTATGTTCGATTAAAAAAGGTTAAAAAGGTTTGACTTTTTTGAAAAAATCAAAATTTAGACTATTCTTCAAATCTCATGAAAATAACTATTGATAACTATGAAGTAAAAAAGCTCTTTATTAATAAAGTGCAAAGGAAATACATGAATATATTTCATGCTCAAGGTTCAATAACCTTGAGCACCTTTTCCACCATTTTTGGTCACTTTTGACCCATTTTATTTTTGATTAAAACAAGGATTTACATATTTAAAAATGACTATATACTATGGCGCAAACAATATTAAACTTTCTGGATAACAGTAGATATTATTCAGACAAATAAATAAATGTGGTTCTCACAGATTCATAGAACAATAGACCATCATTTTGCTGACTTTATGGATGGACCCCAAAAATCTCTCCCCTTTATTCCCCCTTATAAATGGCCCTGTCACTGTTCAATGCTCATGTCTGTGTTTAACCACCTTCAGGTGCAGTGGGGGTCCCCGGTCTCTGACAACTTTATTTTTGGGGTTGGGTGCTGAAAAGGTTAAGAACCATTGCTTTAAACTATTGTGACTTATTCTATAAGAATAACAAACAAAGTGTAAAGTAACAGAGAATGAGGCTGCGTCCAAATAGTCCCTTCTATCTCCTTTCCTATCCAGTGTTCCTTCACCCCGAGAAGTGTTTAAGTGGTGGCCATGATAAAGAGCGTTCAAGTTCTCTTTAAGCTCAGGAAAAGGGGCTCAATGTTTAATTTTTTACCTCCTTTAGCCTAGAAAACACTGATGCATCCTTTACCAAAGGAGACGAGATAATTCTGACCCACAATTGCTTGCGGCGACAACATTTAAAGGGACACCCACACTGGAGTGCTTACGAAAACTCACAATGACCAACAGAGATCATGTAAGCTACCAATGCAATAATAAATATCTTTTTATATGTAAGACATATCAGATTATAACTGACCAATGATAATTTCATATGTTTCTGCTGTTAAGTGTTAATTCAATTCAAATCAATCTTATTTGTATAGCACAATATACAACAAAGTCATCTCAATGCGCTTATCAAAATATAAAATTCATAATAAGAAAGAAAAAACCCAACAAGATCCAAATGAACAAGCATTTAGCCATCTAACAAAATCAACATCATAAACTCCATTAAAGAAACATAAACAATTATTTAATATAGCCTCCATACTCTCCCAACAAGATATATCTCATGACACGACAGCACATCCGTTGTTTGTGTTGGAAACACAGAAACACGGAGAAAATGACAAAAACAACTCAGAACAGCCTCAGTGAGGAGCATCCACAAAGCCAATCCTTCCTTTTGTACAATTCACTGTATAAAATATGAAACATTTTCTGACCTTACCTTAGCTGAAGGTCTGGTAACTCAGGTGTTGGTCTCCCATCTTTTAAAAGCTGTCGTTTTTCCTCAAAAAAAAGTTTCTCTATCGTCTCCAGCGCTGTCATCCTGTCTGTAGTGTTATCCCGCCCACTAGCTAGAGAACGTAGCAGCAGCAGTCACGTGGCATCTATTCACTAATGTACTGTGAACTTAGTATAGCATTTAGCATAACGCGGTTACGTGCAAAGGCAGATCTCTACGCTGCCTTTGCACGTAAATGGTTGTCATCTTGGGGACCTGACTGCGCATGCGCAAACACGTAAAAACATGTAATGGGAATGGAGGCAGAAGAGCAACGTGCCTTTGGGAGGGGGCGTGGCCTCCCTCTGCCTTACAGTGAAGTGAAAAAAAAAGACTGTGCAGCTGTTCCAGGAAATAGCACTGTTTAGTAATTTGGGCTATGAAACGCACAAAATGAGGACACTTTCAAACTTATATGTACTGTAGGCTATTGGAAATGGAAAAAATAAATAATTTATAATTCTATTATAATTAAAAAGAATAAAAAAATTATAATTGAAACAAATAATTAAAATATCAATTCACCCTTGGGTAGGCACTGCCTACCTCGCCTACCCTGACGGCACGTCACTGGTGATTTTTGAGATTATATCAGCAGAAAGTGGTATGAATGAGCTTTTAGTCCATGGCAGACGTCACTAACCTGTGCTGCCGTCAGAATATTACGTCACCTAGTTAAAGTGCATCTGATTGTCATGACAAAACGTGATCGCCTTTCCCTAATTCCTCTTCTAACACCTTTCCATAACCCCAAGATGTCATCCATGGGGTTAAGGAAAAGTGGATGGGAAAGGAAACTAATCAGACCCAGCCTGAGAATGTGCAGATTGTGAACAGTTGAACACTTTGTTGTAGCTTGTCTGACTCAGCCTGGAGAAACATATTTAAATATTAGTTGTGTTGTTTTGTGTCGTAGCTTTTTGAGTTCTTCAGGTTTTCTCTTCCACCTGCAGGTTTAACAGACGCCATCTTCCAGGACAACTCCCTCCAGTACTCAGCTAATGGCTCCCTGCAGAACCCGGTGACCAGCATCACTGTGAACGTGAGGACGCGTGACGAGGACGGGATCATGTTTCGTGCTGCCGGCGGCGCCGAGGTGCTCTGCCTCGGCCTTCTGAACTCCAGCCTGCTGGTGAAGCTGGACAGCGGTGAGGGAGGAGAGCTGCTGGCTTTCACCAGCGACCGCACCATTGCTGACGGGACGTGGCACCAAATCCAGCTCTCCATGGTGGACCCCGCCATGCCCGCCTCCCGCTGGCACCTCACTGTGGATGGGCAGAGGGCTGGAGGCAGCTTTGGAGTCAACGGCAACCTCAACTTCCTCAACGACACCAAAATATGGCTGGCGGAAAAATACACCGGATGTCTGGGCAACGTCAGAGTTGGCGGAGTCTACCTGCCTCTCATTAAGGTGCCCGATGCGCCTCAGGCCAGCCGCTTCACCAGGCTGGGCGGACACGAGCCGATCATTGGATGCCAGGGGGCGCCGATCTGCGACTCCCAGCCGTGCCTCAACCAGGGCGTGTGCCAGGACCAGTTCAACCAGTTTAACTGTAGCTGCAGCCCCGGATGGGAGGGCGAGCTGTGCGAGACGGAGACCAACGAGTGCGCCGCCGATCCCTGCCTGTACGGGACGTGCAAGGACCTGCTGGCAGACTACGAGTGCTCGTGCGAGCCGGGATACAAAGGGAAGGCGTGTGGTGAGGAAGTGGATGACTGCCTGCTCTTCAGCTGTGTGAACGGAGGCTCGTGTGTGAAGACGGCGGCGACGCACACGTGCTCCTGTCCTCCGGGATACGTCGGAAAACGCTGCCAGTGAGTGCACAACAGCCTTGCGGTCAATTATAATTTGAATCGCACAATTTATAATAATTACAATTATGGCACAATTTTAATTGTAATTCAAAACATCTGTTGCTGCTGTAATTTAATTGCAATTGAGTTAAGATAATTTACTTTGTAATTGTAATTACTTTGAAATTTCTATAAAAGTGGTCAATTATGATTGAACGCTAAACTGGGGAACCATGTTAAAGTTCTATGTACAGTTCTACACATATGTAGTTAACAATTAATACAATGTTTCATATCAAGCTTTCCCACATTTTACCATTTAAAAAAATATAAATCAAGGGGTATACTTACACAAAAAAGGCTCAGACGCCCACACCAAAAATATTAAAACCTATATTTTCATTGATTAGGAAGCATAACAAGGTAACCAATAGATATTAGATGATAGATATTTGTTTTTAGTGTATTTTACAGCTGATTTCGGACCTGTTTTCATAAGAGATGCTAACAGAAAGTTAACACAAAAGAATGGTTAACTTTTATAAGGTTATTTATTTCAGACTCAGTAATTGTGATTATTTGTAATTTAACTTAAAATAATTGTAATTGACTTTCTGAGGATAAAAAAAAAATGTAATTTAATTTTAATTGGAAAAAATGCTGGTTACTGTGATCGTAATTGAATTGTAATTGAACATGGGTAATTGAAAAATTTAATTGACCCCAACCCTGGTGCTCGTCTACCAAAGCGGCTTTAGACAGAAAATGCAAATGCAAAAACTAATTTACCAACATTAGACGAACAGGGAGAAAGAAGGACTCCCTGAAATACACATTTATATTTATAAATACAGTAAATGTATCTTTATGAATACATTTACCATCCTTGTGAACTTTATAAACTTGTATCTTTTTCAATAAACCCAGTATATTTATGATTAAATGGTCAACAAATACTGATGGCAGATAATAAACTAGACAAATTTGATTTGATTGTAGGTTTTGTACAAATAATATGTAAGTGGTCTTAAAGTCTTGTTGTAACAACACTCTTATCGTTCTTAACTTTTCGAACAAAAAGTTAAAAACCTAAATACATAACTTAAATAAGCTAATTACTATTCATTTGTCTGTGTGCGTCCTGCAGGTGGCGTTACCCTCCGGCGGCGTGTGACGCTAACGCCGACTGCCTTAACGGAGGCGTCTGCATCGGAGGCGACCTGGGAGGAAACTGCACGTGCAAACCAGGATACAGTGGCCTCAGGTGGGACTCACTTCACTGCATCGAGCCTCTGATTTTCAGTGATCGCTGAAAACAAACAGAAACTACAGAATATTCTGAAGCAGAAATAGCTACAGTGTTATTAATATTGCCTATAATCTTCTAAATGTACTTATTAGAAGATCTATGTCTAACAAAACACATTATTATGCACCATAATATTTGTTTTGTTCACTTTTAAAATGGGACTATTTTACAGTTTTAGAGAATGGATTCCTCTATCTTGAAATCATGTGATTGATGATGTCACATGGCCCCATTGCCTGTAAACATCCCATTGTTTTCTATTGTAGTGAAGCATTCAGCCTGTTTTTAAATATCATTTAGCAGCTTTTTCAGTCAAAATGACAACTTGTGCTGCTTTTGCTTTTGGCTGCTTGTGGGTGTGAATTTTCAACAGTCCATTTAACTTGGGCTAACAATGGGCTGTTTATAGGCAGTGGACCTTGTGACATCATTAATTAAGTGATTTCAAGATTGTAAAATTGTCAGGTGGTCCCATTTTTAAAAGTGAATGAAATGAATGTGGTGCAAAAAACATTTTTTAGGAAGTTTAACAGCTTGCACTAACATCTTATTTGGGAAAGACGAAACAGAAATGAATAAACTGTGGAATGGAATCGGGGAACTCAAACCACCTGCTTTTTTGAGGAAGAAACTTTTTTTTATCAACGTTTTTTTTGGCACTTAGCTTTTCACTCTTTACTTTTGCACATTTTGGAACATTTCTGAACTTGAACTTTTTGACATGGACGAAAGCAGAGATTCTCAACTGATGGGTCGGGACCCAAAAGTGGGTCGCAGACGTGTACTGGATGGGTCGTGGACAGCTGGTCAAAAATGAACAAATACCTCATCTCATGTTGGACTTGTCTTTTGTTTAAAATAACATTTAAAATGCATGTTGCAAGGAAAAATATATAGATTTATATTTAAAAAAAAAAACAATATAATATATATATGTGTATGTTTTCAACAGCTGTTTTTGAAAAACTAAATTTAATTGGTTGAATTCTAAAAAAAAAAAAAAATGGGTCGTGATTTAATGACCGTGGAAAAATGTGGGTCCCAGGGTGAGACCAGGTGAGAACCCCTGGACTAAAGGATGTGTGTACCCTCAACATATTAGCGAGCATGTTTAAACTCAGACTGTTGATGTGTTTCAGGTGTGAGGCTGAAATCAACGAGTGCCAGTCCAACCCGTGTCTCAACGGCGCCACCTGTCTGGACCGGCTAAACCACTTTCAGTGTTTGTGTGCGAAGGACTTCAGCGGGAGACTCTGCGAGAACCACGTGAGAGTTTGTGGCTTTCTTTTACACAAAATGTAGAAAACTGTATGTAGAGTAGAATGGAATCGATTGATAACATCAGTATCATTGACAGTTATTTCAACATCTTTAGATTTAATTGAACTATCATAATATCACATAAAATCACATGAATTTATGGAAAACAACACTCTGTGTCATGAATATTTATTTTCTGTAAAAAATGTGATTTAAAGAGACATAAAATTAAGTTTCTGTTACTGAAAACATAGTACAATACTGCCCCCTACTGTTAGAAGAAAGTTCAGATGGCTCTATACTTGATATATAATCCTCCTTCAAAATAAAAGCACACGATTTTTATTTTCTGTCCTATGAAAATTCCAACTATTTTATAATTATACCTGAAGCTGGGATTCAATCCATTTTTATCTTTTGGGATTTTGTCCGTTGGGATGTTGCCTGTCGGAATGTTGTCTGTTGGGATTTTGTCCATTGTGATCTTATCCATTGGGATCTTGTCAGTTGGGATGTTTTCTTTTGGGATGTTGTCCATTGGGATTTTGTCCATTGTGATGTTGTCCATTTGGATGTGGTCCATTGTGATCTTATCCATTGGGATGTTGTCTTCTGTCATGTTGTCCGTTGGGATCTTGTCTGCTGGCATGTTGTCCATTGGGATGTGGTCTTCTGTCATGTTGTCCATTGGGATCTTGTCTGCTGGCATGTTGTCCATTGGGATGTGGTCCATTGTGATCTTATCCATTGGGATGTTGTCTGCTGTCATGTTGTTCGTTGGGATCTTGTCTGCTGGCATGTTGTCCATTGGGATGTTGTCTGTTGAGATGTTGTCTGTTGAGATGTTTTCTGTTGGGATGTTGTCCGTTGGGATGTTGTCTGTTGAGATGTTGTCTGTTGGGATGTTGTCTGTTGGGATGTTGTCCGTTGGGATGTTGTCTGTTGAGATGTTGTTTGTTGAGATTTTGTGCGTTGGGATGTTGTCTGTTGAGATGTTGTCTGTTGGGATGTTGTCCATTGGGATGTTGTCTGTTGGGATGTTGTTTGTTGGGATGTTGTTTGTTGGGATGTTGTCTGTTGAGATGTTGTCTGTTGAGATGTTGTCCATTGGGATGTTGTCTGTTGGGATGTTGTTTGTTGGGATGTTGTTTGTTGGGATGTTGTCTGTTGAGATGTTGTCTGTTGGGATGTTGTCCGTTGGGATGTTGTCTGTTGGGATGTTGTCCGTTGGGATGTTGTCTGTTGAGATGTTGTCCGTTGGGATGTTGTTTGTTGGGATGTTGTCCGTTGGGATGTTGTCTGTTGAGATGTTGTCTGTTGAGATGTTGTCTGTTGGGATGTTGTCCGTTGGGATGTTGTCTGTTGGGATGTTGTCCGTTGGGATGTTGTCTGTTGGGATGTTGTCCGTTGGGATGTTGTCTGTTGAGATGTTGTCTGTTGGGATGTTGTTTGTTGGGATGTTGTCTGTTGGGATGTTGTCTGTTGAGATGTTGTCTGTTGGGATGTTGTTTGTTGGGATGTTGTCCGTTGGGATGTTGTCTGTTGAGATGTTGTCTGTTGAGATGTTGTCCGTTGGGATGTTGTCTGTTGAGATGTTGTCTGTTGAGATGTTGTCTGTTGAGATGTTGTCTGTTGGGATGTTGTTTGTTGGGATGTTGTCCGTTGGGATGGTGTCCGTTGGGATGTTGTCTGTTGAGATGTTGTCTGTTGGGATGTTGTCTGTTGGGATGTTGTCCGTTGGGATGTTGTCTGTTGGGATGTTGTCCGTTGGCATGTTGTCCGTTGGGATGTTGTCTGTTGGGATGTTGTCTGTTGAGATGTTGTCTGTTGGGATGTTGTCCGTTGGGATGTTGTCTGTTGGGATGTTGTCCGTTGGCATGTTGTCCGTTGGGATGTTGTCTGTTGAGATGTTGTCCATTGGGATGTTGTCTGTTGAGATGTTGTCCGTTGGGATGTTGTCTGTTGAGATGTTGTCTGTTGAGATGTTGTCTGTTGAGATGTTGTCCATTGGGATGTTGTCTGTTGAGATGTTGTCCATTGGGATGTTGTCTGTTGGGATGTTGTCCGTTGGCATGTTGTCCGTTGGGATGTTGTCTGTTGAGATGTTGTCCATTGGGATGTTGTCTGTTGAGATGTTGTCCGTTGGGATGTTGTCTGTTGAGATGTTGTCTGTTGAGATGTTGTCTGTTGAGATGTTGTCTGTTGAGATGTTGTCTGTTGAGATGTTGTCTGTTGGGATGTTGTCTGTTGGGATGTTGTCTGTTGGGATGTTGTCCATTGCGATGTTGTTTGTTGAGATTTTGTCCAATTACCGTGTGTTTCTCTTGCAGAAGAAGACTCTGACTGAAGGCATTCCCTGGCTGGCGGTGACCATTCCTCTGACCACGCTGTGCGTGCTGTTGGCCATTCTCACCGTCTTCTGCCTCGTCATGACCGCTCGGAAGAAGCGTCAGTCTGAGGGCACGTACAGCCCCAGCTCACAGGAAGTAGCCGGCGCCCGGCTGGAGATGGGCAGTGTTCTTAAAGTGCCACCAGAGGAGAGGCTGATCTGAGCTCTGCAGCCTAAAGGGTTAAAGACGATTGGCATCACAAGCACAGGGAGCGGGGACACTTTCCCTTTAAGGACAAAAGTATCGCTTCACCAGCAGGCCTTTGTGAGCGGCTGAGCCTCTACCAATGCTCTGACAGGCCTCAAGATGCTGGATAATCTATTTATTTTCATTGAATCAATGCAGCACACTGTATTTTTGCCTCCTAAAACACTGAGGAAAGACTGTTTCTAGTTTCAAAGATGCTGTGGACGTGCGTCAGTAAACCACATCCCATGATGTGAATCGAGGCGCCGTGCACTTAACTGTACACTTTATATCCGTAGCCCGGCTGTTTGTCTTTCCACCTTTAGGCCCAGAAAGAAAAAGAAAGAGCAGAACAAGCTGAAAAAGACCAGACTTGGTCTCACAACTACTGCCAAACGATACACACGGGATTATATTCCCTCCAAATTCACTTTAGGTCACATTATGGATCACCAATCGAGGCATTTTTTTATTGGCAGGGAACCTGATATCGATATGTATTGATATTATATCATCATGCTGATATAATATCTGTAGGCTGACAATAGCGGACAATCCATGACGACAGATGCTGAATTTATGATTCTGATATTATGTCATTTGTCCAGGCTTGTTTTTCACCAAAGTTAATTACATTTTCAGGCTTTATTTGATTATTTTCGGCAGATTACCCAATATCTACATGTCCAGATAATACTTTGTAATGTTGGCCAACTCATAATATCGGCATGATATTAGCACAATCTACAACATCGGTTCCCAAACTGGGGGCCGCGCCCCCTGGGCGTGGGGGAGAGTGACGTCATGGCAGTCGGGGTCATTGAGCATTAAAAATGGTAAAAACAAATTAATTCTTTGCACTCGAAGAAGTTTATTATGACTGCTTTAAAATATGTGATTGCACAGTTTATGTTATTTTTTATCAGTTTTGAAGAAGAAGAATCACAATTTTGACTTTTTTCAGTAACGGTAACATTTTTTACTCAATTCGTTGAAATTTTGTTGCGATGGGGGGCAACAGAAAAAGTTTGGAAACCACTGATATACACAATCACAACATAATGTATTTACATACTGTTCAAGCCCCCAGATTAAAACTATATAAGGAATTTCCAGTATTTAATTGTTTGCCGAAACAATACTATCGAACACTCAGCTTTTAATTCTTATATCAACCCATATCAATACATTTTTATTATTGGCAGAAAACTTGAAATTGATTTGTACCAATATTACAACATCATGCTAGTTTAATATCGGCCTGTTATTAGCATGACAAACTCTCCCCAATATATTCACTCACAAAGATACAACAGCACATTATTATTAAATCATGTTCATAACTTACATAAACCTGCTTTTCTCATTCCACTGAAATTGTTGTGGGATTTCCATCAACTTTCAGCCTGTTTCCATTTCTGAACGACTTGGTGCGTTTCCACCTGGAGCAACAAGGATTTACCTGAGACTGTTCCCAGTGTTCCTAGAGGGGAGGAAGAGACTTCCTTTTCTGTTGTGACTGTAAGACGACGTTTCAAACTGAATGTGATCAGGGACACATGACTGCGACAAACTGCTGTACCGCCATGGTGACAGTGTGCACTGTGTGCGTAGTTGTGTGTGGATATTTGTTTTCTGGACATTTTTGGAACAGCACACCTACAAAAAGAGGATATTTTTTTATGTCCACATTCTTCCATTCATCTTACAGCAGACGTGGGCGACTGGCGGCCCCCGGGCCACATGCTAATTTTGTGTGACCCCCACCCAAAGTAGCTGTACAAAATGACAGCAAAAAATAACAAAAAAAAAATTCAATACCGAATTACACAAAACAAAAATACAGAAAATGACTCCAAAATAAACAAAATTGAAGAAAATTACACAAAATAACTTTAAGAATGCACGAAAGAAGAGCAAAAATACACAATAAAAAAAACAAAAACACAAAATTACCAAAGATTACACTAAATGAAAACAAAAACACACAAAATTACTGGGGCGTATGCTACAAAGCGAGATTACTGTACCTCTTATAGCGATAACCTCCGGGATGTAATCAGTGTGTGCTGTCCTACGAAGCTCGCTAACGACTTTCGGAGCTAAATCATTATGGTAACTTAGGCTGAAAGACTAACCTGGTTGGGATCAGGTTTTGTTCTGGATAGAACCTGACCAATCAGTTATCTTAGAAAGTGAGCTGTCTGATAAAAGGTGATGTGTGAACACGTCACTGTGTGGATCTGATCCGATGGCTAACAGGAGAGAGATTTACTGATGACGTCCTATAGGAGACAGAGATTTACATCTGATGGACTGATAAAGTATAATAAGTTAACTGATAAACCCTTTGTGCATCAGCCACTTTCACACTGATATATTAATTAATAAGTTAAATAATTATTTTATGTATTATGGGGTAATGCAAAGAGCCTCAGTGCTGGAAGACAATATAAAAAATAGATATATATTCCACCTTATAATGCAGGTTGATCTGTATGAACACAGCATCAGAGCCACAGACAAGGTAAAAGTGAAAATGAAACTGATCAGAGTGTCAGTTTATAATCTGTAATTTAAGCATTAACACTCATCAATTCTTGCATACATTACTTTATGCTTTTACTGCAGCAACAGGGTTGTTTTTGGTCTGAATTATGGATTTAAATTCTTCATATTTTTAAAGAATTATTCCTCAATTGTGACGTAAGTTGCAATACAGTTCCTCTGTGATTGTGATTGATCTGACGCTGTAATATTCACCTCCGCACTGGTTAACCAGAATGAACTCAACATGCTTAACTCAGCCTGTTGTGATCCAGATTCATAGAACAGCTTCTGTCTGACGGACGATGTTTGGTTGGGTGAAGCCCTCTGACGCAGATAAATCCAGGATATAATTATCTAGCTTTGTAGCATATGCCCCTGAAGATTAAACCAAATGAAAACAAAAACACACAATATTACCGAAGATTGCACTAAATTAAAACAAAAACACAAAATTAATGAAGATTACACTAAATGAAAACGCACACAAAATTACTGAAAAGTACACTAAATGAAAACAAAAATACAAAAAGGGTCAACAAAACACAAGACGACTACAAAATTAACACCAAAACAAACAAAATGCTACGTGCTAAGCTAACACAAAACAATACAAAATTATACAAAATGACAAGAAAATATGCAAAATGACAACAAAAGCTGTAATAATGCTCTAATTGGGCTCTATTCTAAAGCATGAATGTTGATAATGTGACCATCAGATCAGATACAATCACGTGCTTGCGGCTGTGATGAAAGTCGCCCATCTCTGTCCTACAGCGTTCTACATCTTGTAAATTTTCCCAATCATCATAAATTCCTTACAAAGTGTGTGAGTTGTTCATATTTGCTTATCATTGATTTTTGTCCCCAGTGGCCAAAAGTGGAACCTCACACACTTTCTGTGAAGTCGCTTTAGATATTCCTTTTCTCGCAAAATTCACGAGTATCAGAAATTCTCTGTGCATTACACCTAAAGCTGAAATATCAGTGTTACAACGTGGTCCTCAGAAATTGTCTGTGTGGTGCATGCGTGCGTGTGTGTTCATGTAATGACTTGTTTTGTACTTTTTTTTGAAGGGAAACTGTATTTGAATGTAGAGTTATTACTGTTCACATCTTTATTCGTAGACTTTCACCCATCAGCCATAACATTATGACCACTAATGGTTTTTGGAGCAAACAAACAGAGACAGAGCACGGCTAAATGTAAACAAAGGTAGGATGACTGAAAAAGTCTGTGTCACACTTTTAAATTAGGGCTGAGACAATTTGCTTTTATCCTGATTCGACTTTATTACGATACTTGGGTGCCCATTCAATATCTATTGCAAATCTACAAGTATTTACGATTCAATAGTAATGTTTTTTGCGATTTAAATATTTTTATTTTCATTATCTAAAAACAAAAGTTTAATTATTTTGGAAAAATGGCCGTATCTAACATCATCACAAAAAAATTCAAGCGTAATTAACTATAAATATTGAGAGACGTACTCTCAATATGTTGGACCATTAAAGGTTCTTATAGATCTGTTTCAAGCGTTTTCAACTCCATTAAATACTCGTCGAGCTGCTACTATCTGTGACTGTTCATTTTGAAAATGACTCCAGTCATGACCAAATCTTTAGAATTAAAGATCCTCACTTGTACTAGATCTCTATCTACGGCTGTGCTAGCACTCAGCATTTAGGCAGAAACGGCTCTGGACTCTAAAGGCCGGAAATGAAACAGAAATGTCAGAATAAATGCGAACACAAAGCCAGTGGTCCTAATGCTGTGATGGATTTGTGTGAATCAGAGAGACTGTGTGTTTGTTTTAAAAATTAAAGTTAAGGATTATTGCTTGAAGTCTGAAGACACTGTAGATCAGAAGCTCCGCGGCTCACCTGCCTTTGAACCAGTAGCTTTTCTTAGCTCTTGAAGGTCCACAAGACTGGTTTCAGGTCCAACCAACATGTCCACAGAATGTTGTGGAGAGTTGATTCTTCTCTGTAAACCATCACATCATCAGTGTGGATAAACAGAAGGGTCCGCACTACTCAGAGCTTACATACTCGGGCGCACTGCTGCATAGTAGTTACCATTAAAATCCTACATCTCCCACCATCCTTAGCGCTTCTCTGTAGTCCTTGTACTCTTAGGACGTGTTTTAAAGGTGTCGGTACGTTCGTAGCTTGCCTGCCAGTCTCTCCTCTAAGCTTGACTTCATCTCTCCAGCTCTGTTTCACCAGGTGGTGTGACACCAGGTACATGGACAAGTCAGCGCGGTCATAAAATCTGAGGTTTGCACTTAATTGGCCTGGCGGACTCCGCTCGAGTATGTTTGAGTCTTTAGGCACAGGGATCCTTCAACCAATCCTGGGAAGGTCTGAAACCTCAAGGCACTTCACTGGTGTCTTGGCGTTAGCTTGTGGTGTCCATTCGGGTTTCCTCAAATAGGTGTTGGAGATGCTTTTTGCTCTGGTTTTTACTTGGACATCCGAGACTTGTTGGATCTCTCCTTAAAAAGTTTTCATCTCTCATCGAAGATGATTCTCCACGTCTGACCAACGGTTGAGCTAATGTTGGTAGTAACAAGCTTCCAACAATCCTGAGCGGCTGGTTTAATGTACATAAGCCTAAGAAGCCTAACCTTTGGTTGTGGGTGCCTTCATATTCTCGCCAACAATCCCACAGGACATGTAAATATTCCCGCAGATGTACAGAAGGGTAGTGATTTTCCACTGGAAGTGTTTGTATAAATAAAGTTGTACTGTGTACATGACACTGTAGATCACATGAGGAGTTGAATTCAAGAGAAGGTGTTTATGTCTTGTTTTTTGTGTCTTGGAGATGTCTCATCACTGTTGTGTGAATCACGTTTGGATTAAATCTCTTGTTAAAAACAATGTGTTTAAGTCTATGTGGAAGTTGGTGCTAAAAGGCATCAAATACACTGAGGAGAGCCTCAGTTTGGTTATGTTTTAGACATGCTGCAACTTGAAAGAATGAGTGACATGTCCGTGTGCAACAACGGCTCACCATTCATTTTCCCACTGAATTATGAGTCAACAATAATAATAAAGATGTGCACTTTTTAACAAATTCATGCCGCAATTTTTGAAAAAAAATCTTTCTTCTGCTGTATTCAATTATGTAAAGTCTTAATGACTTATTGAGCATGGCAGTTCATTTATTTATTTTTAATAATTTATTAATTTATTTTCAAAATAAATGAAAACGAAATCAGACATTTAAAGGCTTCAGTCATTTTCAACATTGAAGGAGACTATTTGGAATAAACGATGCTGATAACGGTAAATTCCTTTGATTTTGTATTAGTCCGATAAGAAAAGCCTCGCTCCTTTACCCTTTGACCCTGCTCACCTAGCATCGCTACGTGCTAAGTTAATCAAACATTTGGAACTGGTCGCTATGTACTAAGCTAATCAAACACATGGGAGTGTTTGCTACATGCAAAGCTAATCAAACATGTGTAAGTGATTGCTATGTGCTAAGCTAACCCAAACATGTTGGACTGGTTGCTATGTGCTACGCTAACTGGTCACTATAGGCCATGCTAAGCTATCACAGACAAATGGGACTGGTGGATATGTGCAAAGCTAACTAAAACATGATGGACTTGTGGCTCTGTGCTATGCTAATCAAACGTGGGACTTGTCACTACATGCTAAACTAATCAAACATGTGGGACTAGTCACTGCTTACTGAGCTAACCAAACATACGGGACTGGTCACTACATGCTAAGCTAACTGTTTGCTGTAGGCTTTGCTCAGCTAACACATACATGTTGGGCTAATCAAACATGTGGGGCTGGTCTCTACATGCTAAGCTAACCAACCATGTGGGACTGGTCGCTACATGCTAAGCTAACCCAAACATGTGGAACTGGTCTACATGCTAAGCTAACCAAACATGTGCGACTGGTCACTACATGCTAAGCTAACCTAAACATTGAAACTGGTCTCTACATGCTAGGCTAACCAACCATGTGGGACGGGTCTCTGCATGGTATGCTAACCAACCATGTGGGACTGGTTGCTTCATGCTAAGCTCACCCAAATATGTGGAACTGGTCGTTACATGCTAAGCTAACCAAACATGTGGAACTGATCTCAATATGGAGTTCCTTCCCAGTCTCAGTGGACGAAGCACATTCACTATCTGCAATACGACTTGGAACACAAAGATTAATCTTCAACATTTATCCTTCTCAACTAAAAAGATACAGAACATGACGGAATATAAAACGGCCACTGCACAGTCTGTCAGAAAATTTGGGGATTACATTTTTGGAAATATTATGAAACACGATGCACAAAATAATAACAAAAATAAACAAAATGACAGAAGCACACAATGTGACAACAAGAACACAAATAATCACAAAATGAAAACAAAAATACATAAAGGACAACAAAAACAAAATCACAGCAAAACACACATATTTACCACAGAATTGCACCTAATAATGCACAAAATGACATAAAAACACTCAAAAAAAGTTCCCACAAAACAGAAGCAACACACAAAATAAAAACAACAATCCACTATATGACAAAGACACACAACTATTCAGAATGACAAAAACTGACAGAAACACACAAATAACACCAAAAAAGAATTCCAGAAGAGAGAAAAGCTCATCCAGTTTCCTTATTCATCAGCTGAAATAAACATGACTGTGTTTGGGGAGAATATGAAACGACAGTCAGCGTGAGGGTACCGCCCACCTGACTTTGTGCTTTTATGATTGATTAGAGACTAAATATGTTACACACACATTCTGCATTGTATCGATAATGTAAAGTCAGTTTATGAACATTATGTTGGTGACATACTGAGAAGCTGAAACTTGCTCTAATTTCCCAGCATGCCGTGCAGGCTGTCAGAGAATGTTCAAACCCAGGTGAGGCAGTTGACTCTCGGCCTTTGTCTTTGAACAGGAAAAGTAAAAGTTCTTCATGTGTTGGAGTAATGTGAGGGTGAAGCGATGCCTCCCTGAGCGTTTGGGCTGCAGAAAGCAGACGGTGGGAGGACTGCTGAGCAGATATTGGCCTCACATGATGAACTGCTGAGCCTCCTCCTCCTGCCTCCCTTTGAAGCTGTAATGGTGCATTCCTTTGTGTCTCCCGGAGTCTCCCACCCTGTGTCCCTGCTTCTCCAACTAATGATGGCGAGCGAAGCGGAACGAGCGCCGTCCTCCTCTCTGATCCCACAGTGCGAGGGCGGAGGAGTCGGGAATGCTGAGGATGGTTCCTCCATTCCAAAGCAAAACACAGACTTACACACAGGCTTTCATCATCTACAACAAAACTGATTTTCTCACTCTTCTCTGTCTCTGACTCTGAATTTGGACTCTTTTCCATGTCAAACAACTATTATTCTCAGGAGTAATCAGATTTTTAAAAACACAAAGGAAACAAATGCATCTTCATTCAGATAATGGGCAAAACAATTCTCCAGGTGACTATAACTGGAGATCTGGACCTTGAAGCCGACACACAGGGACCCACATCTACGTTGTTATCATCATAAAACATCAGGATAACACCAAGAATCTTGACAAAGTCTTTTTAATCTGTATTTTTCCTTTACAATACGGCTTCATCGGCTAGGAAACACATCTAACAAACCAATTCTGCACGAGCTTAGCTATTGCAATATAGTAAACATCGTGTTTAGTTGTTTTTGTTTTCATTTAGTATATTTTTATTCTAAATACCGATTGTGTAGTGGGGGCGTGTGTAGAGAAAAAACAAAACAACGGACCCGCGGGAACTATTTGAAACTTCCGGGTACTCTCTCCCTAAACGGCTGTGTGTGCGTTCAGCATATACATTCAAGGCGCGCATTTGGTTCAATATCAGCATTTATAATGCCATATCCGTGGTGAAATGTGCATTTTTCACTGTTCGCTTTCAAGACAGCCGCAACCATTGCCCGCTAATAACTTCCGGGTCCTGTCTGTCCGGTCTAAACAGAGAACGGTCAAACAAACATGAAAATAAACGTTTTGAAATGACCAAATTACTCCAAAATAATGGATGCACACACTTTAGGTATTTAAAAGCCATTGACAAAGTTTCAGGTCAAACAGATACAGCTTCGGGGAGACATTCGCTCCACACACAAGCACACGCGCACGCGCACACACACACACACACACACACACACACACACACACACACACACACACACACACTTGCTTTTATTATTAGATTACAAATGATGGTTGAATCACAATAATCTCCACAATAGATGAAGATCTACAGGGCAGAACTGAGTGGATTTCCTTCGGCTCCTCCAAGGACACAATGAACTGTTTGTATGGTTTTGTGATTCTGTTTGTATTGACTACAACTCGTTTTATCACGTGATTAAGCCTGAATTAGCGTGACCTTCTGACTCCTTGCTGCAAATAATATGCATCACAGACGGAGGAGGTGGGGATTGACTGACAGCGGATTACGCAGCAGTTACGCAGCGGAGCCGTTACAGAGTAGGAAGCGTCCCCAATTTGTCGACTAGCTCCTTTCATGGCAACTCATATTATAAAGCACTTTAGAACTACTTGGTCATTAAATCACTTTTTAAACTAAGTCCAATATTCACCATTTACTCAGAGTTGTCTAAAGTTGCCTGCCCCCGACGATTGCTGTGCAGCTGCTGTAAAACAGTTTATCATTTTTTTTTTTAATGTTTCTATTGAGTTGAAAGGTCAGACCCAGAGAAGTCGGTTAGTACTAAAGTAAAATAAAAACATGGTTATTTTTCCATTTCTTGTGAGCCCAGTATCGTACATGTCTCATTGGTTAGATCTCTCCTATTGGTTAGATATAAGTTAGTTGGTTATTTAAAGTGTAAGTACACCACCAGGTTTTTGCTGAGCTGCCACTAGGGGGAAATAAAAAAAAATAAAAAAAAACATTGATTATAGGCGTTGCTCCTAAATGAGTTAAGACACGCTCAGTCACAGTAGCCCCGCCCCCATAGCGCTGCACCGTTCCACATGGAGCTGTCACTCAATGCTCACTGAGGGCTGTGAGAGGTGGAAACCAGTCCCTCCTCCCATTTTTTTATAGGAGGGGCGGGGCCAACAGTGATAGTTAGTGACATCACTGATCCAAAAAGACATCACTGATCTACTTTCTGCAAAAAGCAAAATTAAATTGTAATAGCAGCATTCAGAACCAGAACCAGAATCAGAATCAGAAATGTTTTAATGGCCAAGTACAGTTTTTAGGACACTAAGGAATTTGTCTTGGTAGTCGGTGCACGAAACAAAACACAAAGAAAACAAAGAACAAAGAAACAACCCAGCAACAATAATAATAATAATGATAAATATAAAGGATGAGTGATAAATAAAGGATAGATAGAGAATAAATAGGATAAATATATATATATACATTGCAGCAGATAATGTCTTCATGGAGGTGGTGATCGGGTGGGGTTCAGTGGGTGACTGGGGGTGTATTCAAGTAGATGGTGGCAGAGGGAAAGAAGCTTTTTTTGTGTCTGGAGGTTCTGGTCCTGATGGACCTAAACCTCCTTCCAGAAGGGAGAGATTGAAACAGTTTATGACCGGGGTTGGAGGGGAGTCACTCTAATTTAAATACTTTGGGTGCGAATAGTGCCTCCTCTTTCCTTTCTTATCCATTGTTCCTTCACCCCTGGAAGTGTTTAAATGGGGGCCATGATAAAGAGCGTTCGAGTTCTCTTAAAGCTGAGGAAAAGAGGCTCAGTGCCTCCTTTATAACTTCCTTTAGTCTAGGAAAAACTGATGCATTCTTTACCAAAGGAGACCAGATTAAGCTATAATGCTGACCCACAATTCCTAGCGGCAATAACATTTAAAGGGACATGCACACCGAGCGCGTACGGAAACTCACGATGACCAACAAGGGATGGAGATCAAGTAAGTTACTAATGCATAAATATGCCTTGAACAACTTTAAATCATCTAAAACCCATATCTTATTATATGTAAGACATATTATCAGATTATAACTGACATAAAACAGACACTCTGTCATTCAAGAAAAATAGATCTGAGACATTTTTAGCCATATTATTTTTTATTCAACATAATTCATATTTCTGAGTGGAAGGTGAGTGAGAGACGTTATTTTAGTTTCACTTTTGTCCCTCTTACCCTCGCCTCATAGCCTCTTTTCCTTTGATTTACATTCAAACCTTTTTGAGATTATATCAGCGTAAAGTGTTATTAATGCGGTTTTAGTAGTAACCTTCGCGGCGTCGGATTATGACGTCATCTAGTGGAAGTGTATCTGATTGTCAAAATAACAAGATGGCCTTTGTCAAAACAACGTGTAGGCCTTTCCGTAACTCTTTTAGGAAGTCTCCTAACACCTTTCATTAGCCCTGTGATGTCATTCACTGGGTTAAGGAAAAGTGGATAGGAAAGGAGATAGAAGGGACTATTCGGATGGATCTGTTACTAAAATGTTAAGAGTGGGACTAGGATCAATAAAAAAAAAAAAGTGGTTTTAGGGTGTACTTATAAGTTATTCAAGTTTTTAATTTGTTATATTTATTCCTCTGTATCTGTTTCTATTATGATTCATTGGTTAACGTTTATCTTTTTTATTAGTTAGGAAGTCAATAAAATAGTGAGTTACCTCTGTCTCTCTCTCTCTCTCTCTCTCTCTCTGCGTCCTTTGTTTGGGTGTTGATCAGACTGTTTTTCGTGTCAATGATGATGGCGTTGGTTGACGTTAAAGGGATGAACTTTATGATTCTGTGTTCCTGTCGGCCCTGAGCGCGCTGAGCTTGCACCGAGTGTTTTCCTTCTCCTCCTCCTTCCCTCGCCCGTTTTGACTGGATGGCTGGCTGGGGAGTGACAGGCCTGACAGACGAGGCCTGTTCCCGGGTTAGCATCATGTCGGCGGTGTCAGCCATCATGGTGCCAGCTCGGGTCTAATGAGCCAGACTCCCTCCCCGGTGTCAGCGACGGGCCGACAAATCAGCGGTGCGTCACGGGCCCGGCACAAATGATATGTTGACAAATGCAGATATTTCACTTTTAATTGACACTAAGAGACGGAGATGATCCGGCTGCCATGGCTTCTGAGGAGACAAGGACAAGACATGATGGGAGCGAGATGCAGGGGGGGAGGGGAAGGGAGGCCGTGCGGCGCTGCAGAGAAGAAGACTTCGCAACAGGCCTGGAAGATGTTTAATATTTGCGTGTCATTTCTCCAGTGTGTGGCTGAGATTAGAGCTGTGTGTTTCTCAGACGTGTCAGTGCTGACAGCACGGCTGAGTGATTCCTCTAAAGCGCAACACACAGCGCCTGTTCATTTAGCCAGGTGAGCTGTGTGTGCTAATGCTGCCAGAGGCCGCGGTTTGTTCTTATTGTCTGTGCAATCATCGTCTGCGTGTTGTCACAACCACGAGCCGTAGACGATGAGAACTACGGCACTGCTGCTGCTGCTGCAGAGTAACTACTGTACACACCACAAACAGTCCCTGGATCTGTCACTAGTCGCTGCTCTGGATAAGACGCAGGATTGGAAACGACACCAGCGGGCAACTCTCCATCTCCGTGCTGCGTTCACTGTCCATTGCAAGGTGGGAATTCAAAAGCCCACCCACAACGTTTGATTGGTAATGGTAAATTTTAAAGTCAGTTTCCTACAAAAAGAGAAAATAAACAGGAGAAGACACCAGCTGGTACTGTCAATGTTCTACAAGAATCAAGTTATTTTTTCTAGTTTTTGACGTCCTTGCCCATGAAATATTAATTAACTAATTAATCTAACCAGCGTACTACCTGTTGTCTTTGATGGAAAATCTTTGTACTTTTATTTTATTTATTTACCCTTTGTTAATTCTTGGTAGATATCTTTTGCCTCTTGGCCGGGCTGTCATTGCAAATGAGAATCGTTTCTCAATTTTGTAACTTTGTCAATACATTTGCTCTTAATAGTCAACTTATTATTTATTTATTTCACATTTTATTGATAGTTTTACATACAGTAAAATATTGATATTTTATTGATTTTATTAAAAACAAACAACCATCAAACTATTTTACTTTAAATGTACGAAAACATTTCAATCAGTCTTAATTTTGACAGCACATGCTGTCGAAGGTCAACACTAGATGTAGTGGAATCTTGAAATGAATACCATCAGCAGGCCTCCCTAAGGAAGGGTATGAAAAACCTTTTTTAGAGAGAAAGATATAAATAGAGAGGGGAGTTTTACACCTTTGTGAGGGGGAAAGAAACAGGGGAGAGGGAGTTTGGGCAGGACTGTGGAATCAATGGTTAACAGTCAACTATTTTGGTTGTGCTGAAAGTTTAATGTGATGCTACTATTGTTTATTTTGTGTTGTGGTGTGTAATCTATTAAACCAGTATGGTGACAAAAAAGAGGGTGACACCACATCCAGTTTAAGAATAATGATGGTGGCCGTGAACAGAGGGAGACTGTGAGTGTAGAACTGATAGTCCGGATCAACGTGTCTAAGTTTTAGACCCAATGCGAGTTTACACAAACACGCACGCACGCACACACGGGAGCCATGTGTGTTTTATAATTTTTTGTCTCTCCCACGAGGTTACTCTTCTTCTGCAGCATCAATTACAACTACATGCAAATGACCAATTAGGCAAATTAAGCAATGATGTCATTTAACAACTTCTAGCGCTTTTTGGGACAACTCCCCGTAGGGGGGCCCAAGGAGGCACAATGTCCCACCACACAGCATGAGCGCATGGCCGACCAAGAGGCACCCCCATGAAAAGGAGACACAAAAAAGGCACCAAATGCAGAGCTGTAGCCCCCAGCCGCGGTAGCGGACCCACCCACCTATAGGCCCGCAGACAGCCCCACCAGGCAGCCTATGGACCCCACACTCCCCCGAAGACAGCATCATCCTGAGGGGCCACGCAACCCTGCAGTGGGTGTACCCATAGTCACCCAGGGCCGTGCCAAGCATCACGGAAGGTAGCCCACACCAGGACCAACACCCCCCCAACAAGACAGAGCATCACCAAACGCCCAAGCAGGGCCCCCCTGTCAGCCATAGACCGATAATTAAGTGCACCCAAGCTGAAGCAACCCCAATCGGGCACCACCCAACACAAACACCCACGCAGCAAGTAGTAAAAGTGAGCAGCAAGCAGTCTCATGACAATGCTTGATCACTAAGTTTAGTTTTAGTTTTAGCCATGGTCTTTTGTCTGAAATAAAATGTAGTTTTAGTCATAATTTCGTCATCAGGACTATTTCAGTTATAATCTAGTTTTAGTCAACTAAATGACATTTGGATTTTAGTCGACTAAATCTGTTACAGATTAATTTTTTTTCAATTCAACTTTATTTATAAAGCACAGAATACAACAAAGTCATTTCAAAGTGCTTAACAGTATAAAATTCATAGTAAGAAATAAAGAACCCAACAAGATCCACATGAACAAGCATTTACCGACAGTGGGAAGAAAAAACTCCCTTATTTTGTTTTTATAACAGGAAGAAATCTCCAGCAGAACCAGTTTCAGAGGTGGCAGTCATCTGCCTCTACTGGTTGGGGTTAGTGAACAGAAGGACAATCAGAATAGGATAAAGGGCTAGACCATCAGAGTGTCCCAGACTAGTTGAGCCATGAACCATTGACCAGGAACTGCCATCTCCAGCATCAAGACACCTGAAACAGAAAAGAGAGCGGAGGGCGAGGAGGAGGCACAGACTGCAGGAAATTCTGAAATTCTGACCAAAACAACGAGACCAAGTCCGTTATAGGTTATTGCTATTATACGATATACGCTTTAGCATATAAGTGGGTTTTGAGTTTAGCCTTAAAGGTGGAGAGGGTAGCAGCCTCCCGTCCTAAGACTGGGAACTGGTTCCAAAGTTGAGGAGTCTGGTCGCCGATGCTCTGCCTCCTGTTCTACTTCTGGACACTTTAGTAACTTCCAGTAGACCAGCAGACTGAGAGCGGAGAGTTCTGCCCGTACAATAGGGCACTAACAGGGTTTTAACATACATCATGTTGAGTTTTGTAGGTTAACAGGAGGATTTTAAACTCTATTCTAGATTTTATAGGAAGCCATTGAAGGGAAGCCAACACTGGAGAAATATGTTCTCTCCTGTTGGTACCTGTGAGTATTCTGGATGCAGCATTCTGAATTAACTGGAGACTTTTCAGCGAGTTACTAGGACATACTGACAGTAGGGAGTTACAATAATATAATCGAAATGTAACAAATGCATGGATTAGTTTTTCAGCATCACTCTGGGCTAAGATATTCCTGATTTTAGAGATATTACGAAGGTGGAAGAAGGCTGTCCTTGTGATTTGTTTAATATGAGAGTTAAAAGATAATTCAGCATCAAAGATAACGCCTAATTTTTTTTACTGTGGTGCTGGGTGACAGAGTAAATCCATCCAGAGACACTATTTGCTTTGGTCATTTCTTTCTAAGGTGTTTTGGACCAAACAAAATCACTTTGGTTTTATCCTGGTTAAAAAAGAGAAAGTTACGGCTCATCCAGGATGTGATGTCTTTAAGACAAGCCTGGAGTTTTAATGAGTTTCATCTGATTACATTGAGAGATAAAGCTGTGTATCATTCGATGCAATGGAAATTTATATTATGTTCTCTGATAATGTTACCTAGTGAAAGCATATATAATGTGAATAGTATTGGTCCCAAAACTGAACCTTGTGGAACTCCATGATTGACTCTGGCGTGTGCTGAGGATTGATTATTAACAAGAACAAAGTAGGTTCTGTCTGATGGAATTTAAACCAACCCAGCGTCGTTTCTTTAATCCCAAAAAACACTTTCCAGTCTCTGCAGCAATAAACGATGATCCACTATATCAAAGGCTGCACTGAGATCTAACAGCACCAGAACTGAGACCAACCCTCTGTCTGAGGCTAAGAGGAGATCATTGGTTACTTTTACTAAGGCAGTCTCTGTACGGTGATGGGCTTTAATGCCAGATTGAAAGTTCTTGTATAAATTGTTCCTATGTAGGTGATCATATAATTGACCTGTAATGATTTTTTCATGAATTTTGGAAACAAAAGGGAGATTGGATATTGGCCTATAATTGGACAAGTCACTTGGATCGAGAGATGTTAACGCTATTTTCCCCTCTCCCTCATCCCCCTGCTTGCTGCTCTTTTGTCTTGTTTTATCTTGTTCAAATCTAACAGAAGCCTCTATCATCATCCTGACCCTGAATCTAATCATTGAATTGATTATCTGGTCTTTCTTCGCTTTTGGTCAAATTTCTCTACTAGAAGGACGGGCAATTGGAGAGTTCACAAGTCCTGAGGATGTGGAAGACGTCCACCACCAGATAGGAATGTATGATATTGGGTCTTCTGCTGATTGGATCTGGCATTTTCCTGATCTATCGCAAAATTGGATTACGTTGGCAGCATTATTGGAAGTCGCAGTTAACGACGAAAGGAGCCAGACTCTCCGAACTTTCTCAGATGGATTCCACCGTGGAACTTTAAGTGAAGAATAGTTTGTCTCACAGAATATGGCCACACTATTGGATTACTTATCGAACTGACCCGGAACAGTAGGGCTGGCAGCCATGTTATGGCTAGCACGTCTCAAAACACCTTCTCTATTCTCATTTGGCACCCCCTGGAATGAACAGCCTGTGGTCTGTTTTCTTCTCTCCAAACTCTCCAAGGACGAAATGCTGATAAGACGCTTTGACCTCACCCTCACTTTTCATGTACACCTGGACCCGGTTCTGCCAACGAACTCTCGAGGTCATCGCTATGTGAGAGTCAGCAGCAGAGTCTGAGTAAACAGGCTTATCTCAACGAACACTTTCACTCCTCCTACATCACTACATATCCTGTTTGTCACTGTCTCCTCTGGCTCCAACCCTCCTCCTTCCCAGCGGTTGGCAGTAGGAGGCGCGCCATAAGGGCAGCGCCACACTGTGGCTGACCTGCAAACTACCCATCCTAAAGATCCATCCCCTGTGCAAACGTGCTGTGGTATTGAACTGTATGTTGTGTTTTCTGTGTTTTTGTTACAATGTTTGCTGAAGAGTTTTTTCATGATCCCAAACTCTGCCCCTCTCTACAAGGGCCTAGTTTGGTTTTTGCCTTTTTTTTTACCTCTTCTTCTTACCCATTGTTTCATATTTCTCACCTAAGAAACGGAGCGCTGCTCTTGCTGGCTGCATCCCAGTACTCCCGCACCTGTCCCCCATGTGATATGTTATTGTCCTTCATGTTTCTTGGTCGGGATGTAACTGAAACTGAATTTCCCCTCGGGGACCTATAAAGTATATCATCATCATCATGTGATCTATCTGTTAGACAACACGATCAGATGAGATCTGAATGGATTTGGTCCCATGTGATGAAATTATAGTTTCGTGTTTAATATATGATAATGAAAATATAAATAACATGGTTTTAAAATAAAATAAAGAAAATAGCCATATTCCAGTTATTACAGGGTGTACATACTCTGTACTCTGTAGTGTTATAAAGGGGTATATTTGTGGGTGCAAAATAAAATAGCATGTGCAATTTCTGTGGTTTAATTTTATGGGACATGCGCTAGATAAATGTGTTTGTTTTTTACTAATTTTTATATTTTTTTTTTGTTTGGTGTATTTTTCTGTAATGTGTGATTCTGTCATTTTGTGTATTTTTGTTTCTTTTTTAGTGTAGTTTTGTGCATTTCTGTTGCCATTTTGTGTATTTTTTGTATAAATATTTTGTTTTGTGTATTTTGAGTCATTTTCATATTTTTGTTGTTGTTTGGTGTATTTTTTTGTATTGTGTGTTTTTTGGAGTCATTTTGTGTGTTTTTGGAGCCTTTTTTTTAATATTTTTGTGCATTTCTGTTGTCGTTTTATGTACTTCCTGTATAAATATTGTTCAGTTTTTTTTGTTTTATTTTACTCATTTAGTATATATATTTTTTTTATTATAAATACCTTATGTGTGGAGACACACACGCACACGTTGTCCTCCCTTCCTTGTCCAGCAGAGGGCGGAGCCTGGCTGCAGAGTGAAGCTCTTTTCTTAAATGAAGTCACCTCCTCCCCACAGCTTCCTCTGCTCCCTCATGAATAAAACTGCTGCCCTCAGAGGGGCCTGCACCCATTCTCAGCAACGCAATGCAAAGCTCCTCTCTGAAGCTTAACACACTCACATGCATTCACACATACACACACAGGTCACAGCACAAACATCATTAGATATCCAGCTGTCAGCCATTTTCTTGGTCTCCAAATTGGACGAGGAGATGGGACCAATGCAGTAGAGCATCTGTTGTGAGTGTGAGAAGAAGAAGAAGAAGAAGAAGAAGAAGAAGAAGAAGAAGAAGAATTTTTGATTTTTACAAACACACTTTATTTACAATTACATCATTTGCATATATTCACATTTACAGACCTAAATAAATTTAAAAAAATAAAATAAAAGATAAATAAAACTAAAAATACATTAGTGAGACATTTAGTGCAAGAGAATATTAGAGAACTTCAGTTTGTCTCTGATTACAGTGCAGAGTATATCGACATAGCACCAAATGTTCTTAAAATCATCAAAACTGTTTGTAAACTTATAAAAACTGAATTCTCGTCTCAGTCGGCACCTGATGTTGCAGCAGAGTACCATGGCTGCCTCCTGAGCTGGTTTACCTTCCACTTTGTCTCTCCATGTTACATAAATAACTAGTTTGGCTTCACCAGAAACAAAGTTCAACAGCTTCCCCTTTTCATGATGATTTTTCCTGTAGATGACACCATAAATGAAATTCTTTACACAAAATGTTTCTCCAAACAAACCAAAAATCTCAGTTAAAAGAGCGAAGAGCACTGCAAGTCTCTTACACTCAGTAAATACATGGAAAACTGTTTCACGAGCGAGACAGAAGGGACACAGGTTCGACACAGCAGGGTTAAGTATTGAAACAAAAGCACCAGTAGCAATTGCACCGTGTAAAATTCTCCAATGGAGGTCGGCTGTTCTCTTCCTGAGGGGGAGTTTGTAGAGCACCCTCCACTGTGGACCCGGCCCATCTCCTCCAAGTTTGTCAGACCATACGGTGGATGCTCTGTCACACAGCCCTTTTTTATACATCACCTTTACACAGTTCTGGTAAAGAAAAGTCCCCCCTCCTCTTAAGGTAAAAACAACACACCCTGCGGCACCCAATGTAAACCATCCCAGAAAAAATTTACAAGTTTCGTCTGTAGTTGGGCTAAAAGACCTGATGGGGGGTCCATACAGGCCAAACGATGCCAGAGAAGTGAGGCTGCTAAATTATTTACAACTAAGGTTCTGCCTCTGTACGACATATAAGGCAGAAAACGTTTCCATTTCAAAAGCTTCCCTACCACTTTTTCAGTGACGCCCTCCCAGTTCCTCCTCGTCATCACCTCGTTGCCAAGGAAGACACCAAGATACCTGAGGCCATCAGTCCTCCACGATTGGCTCCCAGGAAGAACTGGGAGACCGCCACGCCATCTACCGACAGCAAGGGCTTCACTTTTGTCCCAATTCACACGTGCTGAAGACAGAGTGTTAAATAAATTAGTTAGGTTCAATAAAATGTCCACTTCTTTTTGATTTTTAATAAATACAATGACATCATCTGCATAAGCCGATAAAACAATGTTCCTCCCGGAGCCAGGTAAAACCAAACCGCTGATGTTCATACAAATTTGACAGAGGAGGGGTTCTATGAAGAGTGCATAGAGCATCCCAGACAGAGCACAGCCCTGCCTAATACCCCTATGCACCCTGAAAGGTGCACACAGACTGCCATTAAACTTCAGTATACTCTCAATGCCACAGTACAACGCCCTGATCTTGGCAATGAAACCCGTGCTGAACCCAAACCTCTCCATAATTTTCCAGAGAAAGCTGTGTTCAACATGGTCAAATGCCTTTTCCTGATCTAATGAAACAAGACCAGTATCTATATCTGACGAGCTCGACGCCTCCAAAACATCTTGAATTAGGTAGACATTGTCCACCATGGACCTGCCGGGAACACAGTAGGACTGGTCCCTGTGGATGACCTGCTCCATAGCTTTCCTCAACCGGTTCGCTAATGCCTTGGACAAGATTTTATAATCCGTGCATAGGAGGGACACAGGGCGGCAGTTTTTTATTTCTTGCAGATTGCCTTTTTTTGGCAGGAGGGTTACTACAGCTCTGCGACTGGAAAGTGGTAGCAAGCCTGAGGCCAGACTCTCATTGAACACAGCCAACATGTCGGGAGCTAATAAGCCAGAAGGCCTTAAAAAACTCAACTGTCAGGCCGTCGAATACCAGGGGCCCGCCGTCCCTGCATACTCTGCAGTGCTACAGCAAGCTCCTCCATTTGCAGAGGTCGGCTCAGCAGCGAGTTAGTCTCCGCAGAGACTTGAGGTAGCACGCCACTGAACTCCTCAACGAGTGGGTCACTCTCATTACACTCACTGGTGTACAGTGATGAGTAAAACTCCACAGCTCGCTTTCGTATCTGGGCAGGCTCTACCAGCTCCTCCCCTGTGTCCGAGAGCAAAGAGTGAATTACTTTTCTCTGCCCATGCTTTTTTTCCAAACCGAAAAAGAAGCTAGAGGGAGCATCCATCTCAGTGATGTTCTGAACCCTGGACCGAATCAGTGCCCCCCTGATTTCCAGTGGAAGAACTAGTTTCCAACTCCACAATCTCAGTCTCCAGGTCCTTTATAGACCCACAGGCGTCACGTGTGGCATTGAGTGTATGCTGCTGGCACAATAGTTTAATCTGGGTTTTGCCATAGTCCCACCACTTCCTAAGACATGTAAACTCAGCTTTGCTACGTCTAAAGGTGTTCTAGAAAAACCTAAAAATCTCACTAAAACCCTTATCAAAAGTCAAACTTGAGTTAAAATGCCAGTATACACGCCTCGGTAAAATGTTTTTTATGGCAACGTGACACAAAACCAAACAATGATCAGTAAAACCAGTTGGCACGATGTCGCATCGCTTAAAAACATTAAAATGGTGTTTAAAACAGTAAAAACGATCAAGCCTGGCTGATGATATCCGGTTTTCTGTCAGGTGGGACCAAGTATATTGTCTGCAGTCTGCGTGCACCCTCCACCACACATCCTCCACAAACAACACCACAGCCTTGTTCATCCGGGCAGCGGACTTCACCGCGCCTTGCCCGATGATTTCCCCTACCGCTAAGGCCACGTCCTCCACACTGCACGGAGAGCCAGCACCCACTCTGATGCCGTGCTTCCGTGACAGGTGTGTGAGGACGCCAGAAGCCATGACGGCGTCTGAGCGGAAAATAGACACACCAACAAAAAAGAAAAACGAGAAAAGTGACACAAATATAAACTATCAATATCCAAACCACAAAGAAAGTAAAGACAGACACACAAAGTTGCTTTCACACCCTTTCACTCTCCTTCCCCACACTTCTCACCCGAAGAAGAAGAAGAAGAAGAAGAAGAAGAAGAAGAAGAAGAAGAAGAAGAAGAAGAAGAAGAAGAAGAAGAAGAAAGAAAGCATCTGAATAGTCCTTCCGGAAATGTTTAAGTGTGATAAGGAGTGTTCCAATTCTCTAAAAGCTAAAGAAAGGAAGCTCAATGCTTCCTTTATAACCTCCTTCAGCCTAAGAAACACTGATGCATACAATGCTGCCCCACAATTCCTTGTGGTGACAACATTTAAATGATTCACGCTTATCAAACTCACGATGATGTAAAACAGAGCACTCTGTTGTTCGAGAAACATATTTCATTCACCTAGAAATGCTTTGTGCAGTTGTACATTTGTATGCCTCCAACGTTATGTAGAACTTGTTGGGAAACCATGGCCGCCACAGGGCCAAATTAAGTACTTGTACACTCTTGTCTGGCGAAGTATCATCGCTGACAGACAGTCTTGAGCTTTTACGGTTAACCTCTCTTGTGTATTTCTAGTCCAGTGAGTTCTAGACTGATTTTGTTTGAAATGACTTGTTTGATTGTTTGTTTGTTTGTCAGCCGCTGACAGACACTGACTCCCAATGGGATCAATGATACATCTAGTTACTTACAATATCTCACCTATGTAGTCTAGCGATGCATTAGCTTTCTCTCTAGTTTTCTGAGGCCTGGGGAAATAAATTTACCTTGGGAAGGTAGAGCAGTTCTTTATTTGGAAATGTCTGACAAATAATCCTTTTATTTTTTACAAGAGAAAACAATAGAGGTTGTATAGAATCCCACAATGGGTGATAAGCTAAAATTCCAAGTATAATTATCAAGTTGAGTTCTAAATCAGTCTGTTCTGCAACAGACCAGTACCTTAACTTTACCAACTAACTCACCTAAAACTCTTCTGATTCTCTCACTATTTATACCCTTGACACATGACAAAGGGACTTTCCACAATGGTTTCTATTTACATAGAGAGACAGCAAATAACAGAGGAAGTGTATCTTTGGGCGACCATGGGCGACCGTGGCTCAGGTGGTCGTGGGTCATCTTCTGATTGAGAGGTTGGGGGTTCGATCCCAGTACCTGACTATGTGTCGAAGTGTACTTGGGCAAGACACTGAACCCTAAGTTGCTCCCAGTGGTCGACTAGCGCCTTGCATGGCAGTCCTGTCCCACTGGTGTGTGAATGTGAGAGTGATTGGGTGAATGAGCTGATATGTAAAGCGCTTTGAGACTGGTTCAGTGTGGTGATAAAGCGCTATATAAAATCAAGTCCATTTACCATTTACTATCTTTGTGGTTTCCTGCACAAATACAGAGAAATGCACATCACGCACTTTCGGTGCAAATCACTTGTTAAAATGACACACGCACGCGCACTCATTTGAGTTGGCTCTTCATGTCCTATATTCTGAAGGCCTTAAACAATGTATAAGCAATGTTATGAGATAAAATAAGTAAAATAAAGAGTTTGTGGTTGATGTTTCTTCTGGCAATCCTTCAACACCCTCCTTTGCAAAAGGCATCCACCTCGAACTGGATGTCCACGTCTCCTGGCTCCGCTTCATCCACTCTGCACCAGAATATACGACCTCCCGTGCCAGATAATTGCAGACGGTTTCTCCACTCTGAATTCACACCAGATGAAGGGTTGGCCTTCCCTCATTGATTTCCATACGGTGACACTGCATGGGGCTTTGGTCCTACCAGAAGTCCCATCGGAGTCATCGATTGGCCCATCGTATGACAGAATAACACTCCTGTTCTTCCAATCATCGAGGGCATGAGACGAGAGATGCTCACAAAACCGATCAGGATAACCGATCCGGACCAACATGATTTTCATGATGTGCCACCGCAGAGGAAGGTCTTATCAATTCTGCGTGGTTTTCTTCTCCCGTTACATCCTATTTTAACGGAGAAGAACTGAACTGTGCTTCTTTCACTTATTTCTTCCCTTTTTGCAGGTGTTTGCCATTTCACAGGAGACAAAGGTTTCTCTGGTGTCTGTTGGTTCAGGCATTGGACCAAATGTCTCCTTCATCTCTGTTGTTTCAACAGCATCTATTGCTGTCAATAATTCTGTTATCAATTCCTCAACATCTTCCTCATCTGCCTCCTCTCGGACTGGGCTCATACCAGCGCAATCAATGTTCAGATCATCTCCAAGGTTAGGAGCCTCATCTGTTGTATACTCAAATGTAATCTGTTTCACCAGATTTGTTGTTTCTATGGTAGCTCTCCACGGAACTATTTCTCATTTTGCATTCATCTAGGTAATAATCATAACCTCTCAGTAAGTATGCATTTTTCCATGGTTTGGATACTCTTGGCATCCCATACACTTCTGCTGAAGTTTTGACCTTATCCAGAATTCCAGTACTTTTTATATCACAATCATACCATTCTGGTAGATCAGGTCTATCTAATGGATCATACTCTTGGTCACCCCAAAGTGGGTTAAATGGCCTACCATCCTCAGTATAAACTATAGGCTCTCCCACTGGTGGGCGTGTGGTCATGTATTCAATTGGGTCAAAGGTTTCGCCCGTGGATGAAATCCCATTTTTGGCTTAATTGGCCATGGGGTGGTAAATCTAAGTCTTTTAGTAACTAGGTCTTCCCCATTATCCACCTCTGAGGATTGGGCTCTCCCATTAAATGGGGTAGGTGGTCTTCTATCCCGATGTGGGTTTTGTCTAGGTATCCCAGAAGGGTAGGTCCTATGTATCCCAGAAGGGTTTTCACTAGATATCCCAGAAGGGTAGGTCCTATGTATCCCAGAAGGGTTTTCACTAGGTATCCCAGAAGGGTAGGTCCTATGTATCCCAGAAGGGTTTTCACTAGGTATCCCAGAAGGGGTTTCACTCACCTCCCTCTTTCCGGACTTTGGCCTTGCTGTTGACAAAGCCAGTTTGACCTGGTCTGACATTTCCCATGTACTGGGTGAGGGTTCTATCCTACTAGATCCTGTGTGGGATCTATTAGGGTGTTCTCTTCCCATTGACGAGCTTAATGGATTATCCCTTGTTTCGGGAGTGAAATATGAAGGAGGAATATCCTCATATGGAGCCGCAGGCTCTGGGTCTGGGCCATACTCACTATCAGATCCCTCAGTTGGGTACTGATCATATTGATCATATGAGTATTCCTCTTACCAACTCAATCATCTCCTCCTTAGTGTTCACCAGAAGCACTATCTTTGAGTGCTTTTTAACATTTTCCCATGGGAAGTTATGAGAGCCGGAGATTGACACCGGCAGACCCCCATGACCCTGTGAAACAGGAGCAAGCACTTTTGAAAATGGATGAATGGATGGATGGAAGTTATGAGCTATCAATCCCTGTAGGTCCTTAGCATTGGGTTTAGCTATTTTTACTCCCTCCTGCATGGGCTCTAATTACCAACAAATCATGGCCAAAATCTTTAAGATCCCTAGTTGACTCAATGAGACGGTTTCTTATTTGTTCATCTGCGAAACCTGCTGCTAAAATATGCACCGTGATCATGTCATAGTTTTTACCCAACCTCCCTTTTTCTTTCATGTATTTGGTAGAGAACCCTTCTTCTCTGTCCATCATTTGGACAAAGAGTGGCCACGATGGCCTTCTCTGTGGGTATAGCTTAACTCATTGCCATATAGGCAAGGGTCAATTTAGCCGCCTGACTTTCTCTTATGTTTGGTTTTGGTGGACTCCATGCTAGATGAGCAATATACTCTATATTTGAGCCTTCTGCTTCTTCCTCTATTTGGTTCATGTGAGAGACTGTAAAATCTCTAAATGGGAGTTCATTTCTTATATTTCCCTGGTGCCATTTATTTGACGAGGGGAATCTTTCGGCTATTGCTTTTGCAACACCCGTTCCATGTGACATATGTACGTTTGCCGAGTTCAGTAGTACCACTTCCTCCGGTGGGACTATATTTCTAGCATTCCCCTGAACTAAGAACAAGTTAGTTAAAACTTCATTCATAGCCAGCGGGGCCATATGTCTATTATCGGCTGGCAGGGAACTAGAGTCCGTTGCAGGGGGCAACAAGGTCATGAAAGACCTATCGTCACCCATACATTCGAACTATGGTCCTTTCGTATTTCTAGCCCAGTGAGTTCTAGACTGATTTTGTTTGAAGTGACTATTTTGATTGCATACAGTTTACTCTGTCAGCCGCTGACAGACACTGACATCCCAATGGGATCAACAATACATCTAGTTACTTACAATATCTCACCTATGTAGTCTAGCGATGCATTATGTTTCTCTCTAATTTTCTGAGGCCTGGGGAGATAAACTTACCTTGGGAAGGTAGAGCAGTCGTTGAGTCCTTTTCTGGTCTTTGGAGGAAATAAGACAAATACAAGAGACCAACCAACTCAACTAAAACTCTTCTGATTCTCTCACTATTTATACCCTTGACACATGACAAAGGGACTTTCCACAATGGTTTCAGTTTACATAGAGAGACAGCAAATAACAGAGATAGTATATCTTTGTAGTTTCCTGCAAAAATACAGAGAAATGCACATCACGCACTTTCGGTGCAAATCACTTGTTAAAATGACGCACGCGCACCCATTTGAGTTGGCTCTTCATGTCCTATATACTGAAGGCCTTAAGCAATGTATAAGCAATGTTATAAGATAAAATAAGTAAAATAAAGAGTTTGTGGTTGATGTTTCTTCTGGTAATCCTTAAACAAACTATATCTTGCATAAATACAACAATTTCAAAAAATCATACTCATTTTGGAATAATGTTTTCTGAGTAGAAGCTATGTGTGAGCAACCATTTTCAATGTGATGTTTTAGTTTCACTCTTGTTCCTCGTAGCCTGGTAGCCTCTTTTCCTTTGATTTACATCCAGACCTCGTGATATTTGACATTGTGATTAGAGGCACAGGGGAAAGTGTTTTAAATGTGCTTTTAGTAGTTCATTTTTGGAAAATTGTAGTTTTTTCACTATGCAGCTGTCACTAACCTTTGCCGCCATCTGTATATTACGTCATCTAGTGGAAGTGCGTCTGATTGTCAAAACGACATGATGGCCTTTCCTTAACTCCTTTAGGAAGTCTCCTTACACCTTTCCTGGACGGAGGAGGAGCAGCACAAACTGTGGACTATATTTGCTCTGCTGATGAATCTGTGCTTAATTGTGAGTGTTGGTGTGCACGAGCATGCAGGGGAATGTTAATGTGCACCCTTGGGTGAGCCAATAGAGAGGGAGACATCCCTCATTAAAGTAATTAGACCTGCAGGAGAGGATCCCCGGCCCAGGAATAGCCACACACACACACACGCACACGCACGCGCACGCGCACGCACACGCACACGCACACGCACACACACACACACACACACACACACTTCCTCAAACAAAAGTCGACAAATCCACTTCCAAACGCAGAGGGAGGACCAACACACACTGGATTAGCCCTGTGAGCTTCCCTTAGAGGAGCGTTTAATTCACTCACAACATTCCCTTTCTGCTGCTCAGGCTCATTTCTAACAGCATCACCAGCTCTCTGCAGATTTCATTCATTATCACATGTAATTATTATTTTATCATAATTAATGGATTTCATTTTTATTATTAAAAAAATATTTCATTGATGTATTTCTATTTGAAATGTAATTTGTTGAATATTTGTTTATAATTTGAATCATTTATAACAGCAACTGGTGGCCCGTGGACTCCATATGGCCCTCCATCAAATTTTGTGAAGCCCCCAAAGTAAACACACAAAATGATTTACGATTTGAATTTTCCTTATTTTCTTTCTACAAAAAGCAAAAGTTGAATTGTAAACCTCGAGAAACAATATACGTGTCATAGTTCCTGCACATCACAAGTTGGACAGTCAGTAGTGTTAACCTGCTGTGACCACCTCTGTACACATGGGAAATAAATTAATGAATAAATAAATAAATAAAAAGATAAAAGAAAAGAAACCATTGTGATACATTGCAAATCGATATTTTTTTTCCTCACTCTTAGTTTTTCCTCTCAGAGTCTTACTACAGCGTTTCTGAAATGGGTGTACGCAATGGCACTACAGAGAGGGAGAGATAGAGAGAGAGAGAGAGAGAGTGGAAAATTAACAAATGAATGCATTACAAATATGGGGTTTTATAATGTTTACTTTTAGTTAAAAAATGATAATCACACTAAATATTCCCAGCAACTAAAATGGCAACAAAAACACACAACAATAAGAGAAATATACTGAATAATAAAAAGAACAGACGAACAACAACAAAAAACACAATATTAGACCAAAAACACACTAAAAAAGAAAAATCACATTACCAGCAACTGAAAAATACACAAGATTGCTACAAAATCACAGAGAAACATATACAAAACAATATAAACAACCAAATGATGCCAAAAACACACAATGAGAATTTTTTTTTCAAATAATACCAAAAACACGCAAAAATAACAAAAACAACCAAAAAAACCAGACACAAAATAAGAGAACAATATACTGAGTAATAAAAAGAACAAACAACAACAAAAAAAAACACAAAACAGCACCAAAAACACACAAACTAATTATAGAAATGATTTTGATTAGAACATGAACTGATATTACAAGAGTCAGTCTTGCTCCCACATCCGGAGGGAGATGACCAAAAAAGGTAAAAACTATAGAAATAACTAGGAAAGACTAAATACTGTTTCATTTCACTCATTTCTTCTTCTTCTTCGCTTTATGTCGTGTGTGGGGTGAACTGTAATTAAACATAAAATAAAATACATTTTTAACACTTTGTTTTGGGGACCGCTGCGCTAGATAATGGAAAGTTAGGGCGTTTAATACGAGTATGATACATATAGTAGAGCTGGGCAACTTTTATCACAGCAGGGCCACAGAAATGTGATTGTATCTGGTCTGAGGGTCACCTGATCAACATTCATGTCAGCATTAAAATAATGAACATCATCGCATTAACACAGGAAACAACAAAGGCGTAGAGTGTTTGTTGTGTTTTTGGACTTATTTTGTATAATTTTCTTGTCGTTTCTTTTGTATTTTTGTGGTTATTTTGTGTAATTTTTGGTATTCTTGTTGATACTTTTCTCTTTTGTTTTCATTTTGTGTACTTTTGTTGTGTTTTTGTGTATTTTGGGAGTCATTCGGTGTGTTTTCTCTGTCCTTGTAATGTATTTTTGGATTGATTTTGTGTTTTCCTGTTGTTTTGTTGTTTTGTGTGTTGATGGATTTACTTAAATTGCTTATAGTGTTGTGTTTTATACTCCTTCTAAATGTCTTTTCTCAATGAAAATCCATTTCTACTAAACAGACAGTGACTAAAGTGAAAATATGTTCTTGATCATTCTCACTCCCTTTGTTAAAGGGCATTTGTCGTGAAAATGAATATAACATTTTTTTTTTAATATATTACCAATAAACAAAATATTGGCACCTTTTTGAAAAAAAAATAATTATTAAACGGACTCTTTAGAACAATATATATGACAAATATGATGCATTTTTGTTGATCAGCCTGGTCAGTCTCTGTACGGCTCTGAGCCTGGCCATTTGTTTTAAATTAATGGTGCATTGTGGGAGGTAGAGGCGTAACAGGTGTGTTTACACTGTGAGAAGTGTATTTTTGTTAGATCTCGGCGTGAAGCAGCCATGTGTAATCTTTCCCTCAGTGATAAAGTGCAGCATCCAGGTTGTATGTTAGGAGAGGATTAAATATCACCTTTCTCAGCAACTACCTGCTTCTTGTACCGTGCCGACTCAGCATGCAGAATTAGCCTAACGGACAGAGCTGTGTTTACCAGCAGAAAAGAGGCTGTGTATTTATGTGTTGGAAGTGCATAAATATGGCTAGCAACTGTGATGAAAGCTGCGTGAAAGGATATCTGTTCATAAACTGTTTACTGTGGTATTCTTTTAAGGTATAGTGGACAATTTTCCGGAAGTTTAGAAAAGAAACGCCCTCTGGTCATACAACACCCTACCTGCTTCCAAGAGGGAATGCCTACGTGCGCAAAAGAGTGCGCACGAGCCCAGTTTGCTCTGTTTACAAGTTGGAGTCGGCATCGCTGATGCAAGCTTACCTTCCAAAAGAAGATTTACACTTTTCCCACAATGTCATACTGGCCACCGGTAAATGAAAATCTATTTTTAAAGGAACCGGTGGGCACCAGCACCAACACCAGCATGAGCATGAGCACCAGCACGTACAACGTATCATCATAAACATATCATCATAATGACTGACAATTAGGACGACCAATAGTCTTGATGATCCACTCAGAATTAGAAACCAAAAAAACATTGTCCACTATACTGAAGGTTCTAAATAATCAATTTGGTGTTGATTTAACCATATAATTATTGCTAAAACCATTGCTTAAGGCAAAGACAGGTGCAGCAGGTAAACATGTCCTGTTTCAACATTTTGTTGTAATTTTCCACTCTGAGCTATTGCAGCCACTCACTTTTTTCCCCAGGAATGGTCAAGGTCAACGCCATATATGACATTATTGAAATCTTTGTGTAAACAGTTAAAAACTCACTTTATGAATTACTTGAAATGTCTTTAGTAACATTGTGATGTTGTTGAATAACATGTTGGAAAGATTACAACGGCTCAACCACACTTTATGTCTGTATTAGTTATTGGAGTCAGATTACACACTATCACAGTGACTGAGAAACGGATGACGTAGTGAAAAGCATAAATTAGTCCTGCACATGAAGTTCGGGGCTCTTCCTCTTTGATTTTCCTCAAGACTCGGTGTTGGGCATTTTTCTTAGAAGGGTGTGGTTGAGCCCGAGATCTCGTGTTGAACTGCTTCCTGCACAACAGGTAAAATAAAAGGTCAAGTAAGAATTTGAACTGTGATCCTTCCTATTCACGAATACACTGGAATAAGAATAAATTATATTCCAACAATACCTTTAAACAACTTCACCATGTGTCGACGTTTGAACTGCTCCTTCATGTCAAATTACATTTTTGAATTACATTTTTTCTGTATTTGTTTTGGGCCTGCACAAAATGAGACCAAAGGCTACATGTGGCCCACATCTGAAAATAGAGAACCTGCAACTCTCCCTGATTGCACAGCATGCAGATACAGTATGTATATGATGTGTAAATGTGAAAATTAGTCAAACTGCTGAAATGATGTGAAGAGGAAATACATCCATGGACATCCAGTTATGTATTTAATCATTACTGGTTTCTGTACTAGGTCAGAGAGCAGACGGCCGGGATCGCTCCGACTTTGTTCACAGCTGCGTGATAGACAGGAGGTGAGGATGAAACCACGGCCGGCGCCGTTTGTCTGCAGCTGAAACTGAGGGAGGAGAACAACAGAGCTAATTAGTCAGGAGAAGCTGACGGAGCCAAAATGGCTGCGAGCCAGTGAGGAACGCCCAGTAACTGGCAGGCTACGCCTAACTGGGAAATGTCATGCAGTGTGTGGCTGTTTATCAGCCAGGTCATACAGTAAATCCACCCATAAAAACATTTTATTTTCATGAAATAATATTTTCCATCCATCCTTTTTAACAAACCTCTTGCTCCTCTTCAGGGTGGTGGGGTTCTGCTGGTATCTGTCTCCAGCTGTTCAATAATATCTTACTTCATGAAAACATTTTGTGATGTTTGCTGGGCATGTGCTGCTCTGAGGAGGACCCAGTACACTGGAGAGACTACACCTCTGTACTAGCCTGGGAACGCAATGGAATCCAACAGAGCAGCTGGTGGAAGTGGGAAAGGAAGTTCTGGTCTTCTCTGCTGAGGATTCTCAATATATATATATATTAGTGACGTGCCATGACCACTAGGGTTGGGTAAGCAAGTTGCAAATCAAGACCACCAATGTCAATTTCCAACAAAGTCATCTCAATGCACTTATCAAAATATAAAATTCATAATAAGAAAGAAAGAAAGAACCCAACAAGATCGACATGAGCAAGCATTTAGCCATCTAACAAAATCAACATCATAAAACACCATTAAAGAAACATAAACAATTATTTAATATAGCCTCCATACTCTCCCAACAAGATATATCTCATGACGCGGCAGCGCATTTGTTGTTTGTGTTGGAAACACAGAAACACGGCGAAAAAGACAACAACAATAACTCAGAACAGCCTCAGTGAGGAGCATCCACAAAGCCAATCCTACCTTTCACTGTAGAAAGTACCAACAATTTTCTGACCTTACCTTTGCTGAAGCTCTGGTAACTCAGGTGTTGGTCTCCCATCTTTTAAAAGCTGTCGTTTTTCCTCAAAAAAAAGTTTCTCTATCATCTCTGGCGCTGTCATCCTGCCTGTAGTGTTATCCCGCCCACTAGCGAGAGAACGTAGCAGCAGTGGTCACATGGCATCTATTCACAAATGCACTGTGAACTTACGTATAGCATTTAGCATAGCGTGGTTACGTCCAAAGGCAGCTCTGTACGCTTCCTTTGGGCGTAAATGGTTGTCATCTTTGGGACCTGACTGAGCATGCGCAAACAAGTAAAAACACGCAAAGGAAACGGAGGCAGAGGCGCAACGTGTCTTTGGGAGGGGGCGTGGCCTCCCTCTGCCATACAGCGGAGTGAGACTGTGCAGCAGTTCCAGGAAATAGTGGTGTTTAGTCATTTGGACTATGAAACACACAAAATGCGGACACTTTCAAACTTATAGGTACTGTCGGCTATTGGAAATGGAAAAATAAATAATTTATAATTATATTATAATTAAAACAAATAATCAAAATATCACTTCACCCTTGGGTAGGCACTGCCTACCTTGCCTACCCTGACGGCATGCCACTGATTTATATATATATATATATATAAAAAAAAAAAAAAAACTCTTCCTCACCCTCCGGTGGTCTCTTTTTTCCTCCAAGCTTGGGTCCTCTACCAGAGGCCTGGGAGCTTGAGGGTTCTGCGCAGTATCTTTGCTGTTCCTAGAACTGCACTTTTCTGGACCGAGATGTCTGATGTATTTCCTGGGTTCTGCTGGAGCCACTCCTCCAGTCTGGGGGTCACTGCCCCGAGTGCCCCAATGACCACGGGCACCACTGATGCCTTCACCCTCCAGGTTTTATCCAACTCTTCTCTGAGCCCCTGGTATTTCTCTAGTTTCTCGTGTTCCTTTATCCTGATGTTGAAGTCGCTTGGTATTGCTATGTCGACCACAACGGCTTTCCTCTGCTCTTTGTCCACCACCACAATGTCTGGTTGGTTCGCCATTACCATTCTGTCCATCTGTATCTGGAAGTCCCACAGGATCTTGGCTCGGTATATATGTACAGTATATAATTTCTCATTTTGTATAGATCTTTGGAGTCAATTTGTGTTTTTTGTGATTTTGCTTAGGACACTTTTTTGTGTATTTCAGAAGTTATTGTATATTTTGGTGTGTTTTTGAAGTACTTTTTGTATATTTGTTTATCTTTGTGTATGTTTGTTGTAGTTATGTATATGTTTTTCTCTCATTTTTTAGGCTTTTGGAGTAAATTTGTGTTGTTTTTGCTGATTTTACGTTTATCACATTTACGTCTGTATATATATATAGTTTTGCAGTCAATTTATGTGTTATTGGAATCATTTCATGTATTTTTGTTGTTATTTGTGTTTTCCTTTCATTTTCTAGTAAATGTAGTTTATTTCTCTGTCATTTGGTGTGTTGTGGGGATTTGTGTGTATTTTTGATGTGTGTGTTTTTGGAGTAAATTTTGTTTGTCTTTTTGTACAGGTTTTTCGGAGTCAATTTGTGTTTGTGATTTTCTTAGGACTCATTTTGGTGTATTTCAGAAGTTGTTTTGTATGTTTTTGTGTATTTTTGTAGTGGTTTTGTGTTTTTGAAGTACATTTTCTTTATTTTGTGTTTTTAGTCGTTTTGTTGGCTAAAACAATAATTGTTAAACAGTTGATATAAGATATTGATATATAAACAAAATGTAATTTCATTTGATAAGAACATCAGAGCCCTCGTGGTGTGTCCCTAGCTTTAAAAGTAATTTAGACTACAGTTAATAACGAATAGAAAAAGAAAAACTGAAAAACATTAAATATTGAAATATGTAAGTGCTGTGATATATATTAATATTAATAGTGGTTACTGAACGTTCGAATTTCCAGCACAGAGCTAGTGTGAAGAAAGTGTTTTAGACTATCATTAATATCTAATAAATAATAATAAATAAAACACAGTAAGGTGAGCTGGTGCTGTGAGCTGCATTATTTCCTGCTTGGAGCCAAAAACCCTGACCCACGTGGCTGCTTTGTGATCTCCACCTGCTGAGGCAGATAAAGGAGCGAGCTCGCTGCATATGAAAAGATTCATGCATATTGAAACCGCAGCAGGTCGGATCCCGCCCTCATTCATAATCCATCCTCCTTAAGAGCCGCCAGAACAAAACAGCTCTTAGCCTCGGCATTCATTACAGCACATTCTCCCACTGCTGCCGAACCACAGAAAGTCATTACACGTGGACGAGGCTGCTTTTAACTGCTGAGAGAGATGAGGTCAGCGGACACAGGAAGGGAATGACTCACTGTGGATGGGACGGAAGTGCTGTGACTTTAAAAAGTGTGCTTTAAAAAGTCTGATCTTTTACCGTCATTTCCGGGCTATAAAGCGCACTGCTATATTGGCTACATTCTAATAATTTAGCAATTTTCATTTTCAGAACCACAGACAGCGCAAAATCACTGCTAATTTAGCCATTTTTAACTTTTGCACCCAGACCATAACTCCTCTAATGAATCAGCAGCACAGCAGAAAATGAAAATACAACATGTGCTTACCTTTTATTTGTCCAAAAGAGAAGTAGAACTTCCTCGCAACGTTGTTACATATTTCACAGCTCATCTTGGCTTTGACCTGAGCCTCTGTCCAGACTTCTCTTCTCTCTGTCCGTGGTCCTCCTCATGTCCCCTGGATAGTTTTCCTCCCGTGTCCTGTCTGTTGGAGGCAGGTTCTCCTGCATTAGCATCGTTGCTACACGTTCCACAGAAAAAAAATTGCAGTTCGTTACCTAAGGCTTAGCTTCACTTATTAGCTTAAAAAACTAATTCAATCCAACTACCTTTTTTAGCCATTTTCTACTGTCTTCCAAGCTGACAAGACACAATTTTTGCGAAAAATCACTATTTAAGCGTAGCCTGACTTTGCCCTGTCCTCCTCGCTCTAGTGATTTCAACTCAATAAATGACACAGTTGTTCGAATATAAAAAAATAATCAAAACACCTAAAAGCAAATGAGATGCTGGGGAAAAAAACCAAATAATTAAGGTGCTGAATCCAATCAAATAAGTGCCAGTCAAAATCTGGGAGGTGCTGGATCTTGCTTACATTTGATTGATTGAGATGAATGGAGATATAACCCTAGAGCGGACATGGGCTCGTATATACACGGTCGCATTTACAGACCTTGTAGTCGCTGTTAGCTTACCAATAAACGGGAAGAGGTTTGTCACCTTTATAAGAAGTATTGACTAGGCCACTGGGAGTGAGGCCCAGGGCCAAGGCAGGCTGACTTGATAATACTGTATCATGTTTTTCTGCAGTCAGTGCCTTCTCCTCGTCCTTCTCTATTTCAGGTGTCGTGAAGCTGATGATGGCAGTTCCTGATCTGTGGTTCACGGCTCAACTAGTCTGGGACACTCTGATGTTCTATCTCTCTGTCCTGTTCTGTTGGTCCTTCTGTTCACTAACCCCAACCAGTCACAGCAGATGGCTGCCACCTCTGAACCTGGTTCTGCTGGAGATGTCTTCCTGTTAAAAAAGAGTTGTTTCGACCCACTGTCGCTAAATGCTCGTTCATGTGGATCATGTTGGGTTTTTTCTTTCTTATTATGAATTTCATATTTTGATAAGCGCATTGAGATATATGTTATTTTCAGCTATTGTTTTTTACACTGTTGTGTTCGGCCGCTAAGGGGTCCTGACCGCGGAATGTACGGGCGATAATATTCTTTGTCACCCTCGATTTCCACTGGATGCATAACTGCACTGTAACTGCTGCGAAACAGCAACACAGCTAATAGGTTTCCATTAAAGTCAATGTGTCAATTTCCACCACATGTGAATCTGCTCCAGCACAACACTATCACTGCTGAGTCATGCCGCTGCCCTCTGCAGCAAATACACATTTTCAAAATAAAACACTACGTGTTCAAGGGGGAAAACACTGACCTTCCGGGACCTCCAACGGACACATTTTGGACTCTATCCAAAAACTGAGCACATATTCGGACTCGGGAATAAAACCTGTTCGCTGATACCACGTTTTTGAAAAAATTAACACTTTTTTTTGGCAATAAATGTGTGCGTTTCGGCTCTAGCGAACTCAATTTGGACTCTACCCGAAAACCACACATATTAGGACTCGAGGGTATTTCACATATAAATACTGCATTTATTAATGGTTGAATCACATGTATGTATCACGCGAGTACATGTGAATTAGCGAGATCTTCTGAGTCCTTGCTGCAACAGATGCACAGCAAAACTGGAGGAGGTGGGGATTGCTGGACTGCAGATTGCGCTTAAGTCACGCAGCGGAGCAATTTTGGTGCAGATACACATCCAGTGGAAATCTACACCCCGCAGATGTTTGGCGCTCATGGGGAAAATACCATCTCATCACATCGTTTATCCTTTACATCAGTGAACTAATGAACAGTTCATCACTGTTGTCATGCTGTGGCTGTGTGCTCTCTGACTGTGCGGATGAGGTGTCCCAGCAATCACACACTTTCATACACGGGAGAAGCGATCGACTGGGAATGTTTGAAAGATCTACCAGTCGATCGACGGGTCGGCGACCACTGAACTAGAGTAACTTTGCTCTATTCTAACAATCAGGGCCGGCCCTGCTGCGAGGCAACACAGCCTAGGGCGCCATTTGCTGGTGCCAAATTAAACCCCCCCAAAGAAAAAAAAAAAAAAACTAAATACAATAAAATACTTTAAAAAGGTATAATAAAAAAAAAAAATGAAAAAAAAAAAAAAAAAAAAAAAAAAAAAAAAAAAAAATGAAAAAAAAAAAAAAAAAAAAAAAAAAAAAAAAAGGTATAATAAACGTGAAACACCACCTTTACAATCTCTGTATATATTTTCCCAAATATTTCTTAAATATTAATATTAAGTTCAGATGTGAGAAGTTTTACACAACATTGGAGATTTTGGTTTAGGGTCGTCTGCTCTTTATTTGCTGCTTAGAAGAAATCTTCAGCCCATACTTATTTTTCTTCTTCCTTCCTCATTGCATTGCCTTTTTGTATATGTAATTCTTGTTCTATTCTTGTTCAATTCTAATTCTTGTTCTATTTTGTCACATGTCGGGGTTGTGGATGAGGCGGACCCAAGCGCAAAGATAAAATCAGGCAGCAGGCAGGCATAGCGTTCATAAGAGTCCATTTTAATGACAAAAAAACAAAAGAGGCACGAGGAAACCCCGTGAGCAGCAGGGTCCAAAACGCAGCAGGACACGAGAAGGTTGACATTCACAATGAACTACAACATCATTCCGTGTCAAAGCACTCAGCTAAATAGTGAGGGAGGCTTGATTGGGAACGGGCCACACCTGGGTGCAAAACTTGAGCCAGCTAATCGGTCACAACCCACACACACTGACATCACTGGGAGGAGGAGACGTGAGCAGGAATACCTGGGAACACAAAGACAAGAGTTAACGCATGAAACTAAAACTGGAATGGAAACTAAACAGAACCAACAAAGACTTGCAGAACAAAAAGAGGACTACAAGGGCTACAGACAACCAAACTGAACAGAACCTGACATATTCTATATAGTCTGCTCTTATACTGTGTATACTGTGTTGCTCCAAATGTGAATATTTTATTCTATTCTATAATTATTGTGTTGTTAACACAGGAAAGTAGAAATTTCCTTGCACTAAAACTTCTATATTTCATTTTAACTTTTGATTAGACTGTTTTGCAATGCTTTTAGATTTTGCACCATTGTTGTTGTTGTTTCCTCAGGACATTTACACTATTATTATTTACTATATTATTACAAATGTTAAAATAGGTTGTGTTTTTTTTCCAGTGGTTTGTTGTGTCGCAGAATTGCATTGTTTTGTCTTGATATTCCACTTTAAAAAAAAAAACAAAAACAAAAAAATCTCTGCACGCACAGATGAATGAATGAATGAATGAATGAATGATGGATGTTAAAGCTCATGCCTGGACTAATTATCTACCAACACTGTGAGGATGCAGCTATAATGATCAGTGTCAGATATCATCTCAGTTCAACACTTTCTAACAGGAAGGAGCGCTCTGTGTGCGTGTGTGTGTGTGTGTGTGTGTGTGTGTGTGAGAGAGAGCTGATTAACAGAGCAGGAAGGAGAAAAACAGGCTGCATGCAAATGTGTGTCACTCTGACAGTGCGTCTCAATTAAAGGCCTGAAAAGCCGCGTGGAGATGGACTGAGCTGCACTGACCCCCCCTCACCCCACTCTAGCTCTATATATTTATATAGCAAGAAAGTGAGAGGAACAAAGGAGGAAAAGGGAAACATAAAGGAAGGGGAAATGGGAAGCCTTCAGCGATGTGACAGAGTGGGAAACTCCGAAGCGGAGCACTGCGGCGAGGTAGAGCTGTAATAATAAGACTAGTGACAATGACAACAATAACAGCACACAATAAACAGTTAGATCACACACACACACACACACACACACACACACACACACACACACACACACACACACACACACACACACACACACACACACACACACACACACACACACACACACACACACACACACACACACACAGAGAAAGAGAGGAGTTAGAGGTGCAAAGATAATTGGACTTACACACAGTCAAAAACAGCTGCACACACATACACATGCAGTAAAATGCACAACAAGCAGCACACTTGCTGTACATACACACACACAATGGTGACACACACGCGCACAAACACACACACACACAGGAATCCATTTCAGTATTTTCTGTTAAATCTTTGTGACAGCTGGTATAAACGCCTGATTTCCTGTTTTCAAAAATAGTTTGTAGAATATATTCGCTGACGTCTGTATGGAAGTGATCTGAATGAAAGACTTTTACTGGAATAGTGTGTGGATTTGTGAAGTCACAGAATGTCAGAAAAGACCACTCAGTTGTGTTTAGACGGGAACTTCAGTTTCATTCTTAAACAGAGAGAGATAAACATGGTGGCCTTCAGTATTAATACACAAAATGACTCCAAAAATACAGAACGTGACAATATGATAAACAAAATGACAACAAAAATACATAATATTACAACACAATACACATAATATCTGTGTTTCCATTACCCTTGGAAATGCGTTAAATCTAAAGAGCGCAATAGAAACTAGTAATGGAAACACCTGAATTTCAAAAAACTATCAAAATATCGTTAAAAAGTCTTTACGCTTTCATGAGGAGGAATTTCAGATGTTTCAATATTGAAATTTGTCGCAAAAGTGCATATGGAAACACTTTATCCGCAAATATACGTCACACAGAACGTGACATACATGGTCACATGACCACTTCTCGCTGAGAAAACATGGCAGAAGAGTTTCCTGCCACATTAGACAACAAAGGAATACAAAGTGATATAAGGAGGTTTAGAGCGTCCACCGTTCTGCCGCAAAGTCTCGCGGGATGAGATTTCACAGGAGATACTTTCTCAAAACAACATTCAATGGAAACACGATCAAAGTGCAATTATACTTTGTCAACATTCAGAAATACCGCTTTTATTTTGCAAAAATCTGTAATGGAAACCCAGCTATTGACGACTAAAATACACAAAATGACAAAGACAATACACAAAATGACAGAAAAATACATCAAAGGACAATAGAATTGCACAAAATTACTCCAAACACACACAAAATAACAACAAAAATCCTCCCCAAAATACCCACTAAACAATGACAAAAAATGCTGAGATTAGTCATTATTCTAATGCTAACATGAATGTTGATCATATGACCCTCAGATCAGATCACGTTTGGCCCAGCTGTGATAGCAGTTGTCCATCTGCTCTTGACCAATGAAATAATTTCATTTACGGTCCTTGCTTGATACCAGAAACACACAAAAGGCACCTCAGGGCACACTCACACATGGAAACCTGCCAAAGAACCTAAAGTCTGGTCTGATTGGCTGGTGGTGAGAGGCTGACCTGAGCACGGAACGCTCTGAACGTGGTGATTATGTATGTACAGGGTGAGTGTCCACCAGGAAAAAGGAACAGGACTCACTGCTCACACACTCCTTAAGTCAGTAAACGGAAGCATTCAGGGGATTTGACACACCTGGGTGGAGACCAGAGAAGGGCCTCCGATACCAGAAAACAAATGAAAGTCACTAAATTCACTTCCTGAAACAACAATGACAATATTTTATTTATTTATTTATTCATACATTTTTAAATTAATTTGTATCAAAACAAACAAAATTACAAATTTTTCACAATATTTTTCACCATAAAATGGGCGGAGTAATGTTAGTGTAGCAAACAGACAGACATATTCCTGTTTTTTTTACACACTGAGTAAATACATCAGTTTTTTCTACTTCATTTTTACTGTGTTTGCCCCAAAAACTCAGTAAAGTTATTTCCAACACTTTTCTGCTGTTTTCACAGAAAAAGTTGCATCAAAACAGAAAAATCTGAATCCGACTGAAACTGACTGTGTGGTGGAGTGGTGAGATATCACTGGAAATACTGGGAACAAACTAGAACAAAAATGGTAAGAATGAAGTAAAAACACTGCTACGCATCCGTCGACAGGACTCTACATCCCACAATGCAATGCAACAAACTTGAGTGTTTACACTGGAGATCAAAACAGACTTTGGAGCAGCAATTTCAACCTTTTATATCTTTTTCTGGGCGACCGGGGCTCAGGTGGTAGAGGGTCGTCTTCTGATCGAGAGGTTGGGGGTTCGATCCCAGTACCTGACTATGTGTCGAAGTGTCCTTGGGCAAGACACTGAACCCTAAGTTGCTCCCAGTGGTCGACTAGCGCCTTGCATGGCAGTCCTGTCCCACTGGTGTGTGAATGTGAGAGTGATTGGGTGAATGAGCTGATATGTAAAGCGCTTTGAGACTGTTTCAGTGTGGTGATAAAGTGCTATATAAATCAAGTCCATTTACCATTTTTTTTAAAAATGATCTTTGATTTATTGATCTAAATAAATAGACAGACACTTTGTCCTTGTCTGTTTGGCAGGATTTTTGGAACATTGTATAATAACAAAACAGAAAACCTGAGGATCTACGTAACACAAATACTCAGTGTATCAGGAAGCTGATGGGACGGCCAGCCTGATGACAGCTGATGTGGTGGTGGTGGTGGTGGGTTCTGCATTTGTTTGATGAATCTCCAGACAGACAGAGGCCTCAGAGCCAGGCAGAGGAAGATGAAAAGAGTGCAGCGACTCCACGTCAGCCCTCAGGACACGCAGCAGGGGCTCCACAAACTGCGCCGCACCCCTGGGTTTATTACTGAGGTCTGAGAAAGGCTCCACTGATGGGCGGGAACTTTTTCTCTGAGGTCTCAGAGAATCAACAAATTTACAATGAAATCAGTTTGAAGACACGTCACATCAGACACAGCATTCAAACCAAGGGGATTACAGAATAGATCTGCTCCTGTCGTTTGTTACAGACATATAAAGAATAGATCTGTTAGTGTCTTTTGTTTACAGATGTATAAAAATAAATTTGGTCTTGTCCTTTCTTGTAGACATATGAAGAATAGATCTGTTCCTGTACTTGTCACAGACGTATAAAGAATAGATTTGTTCCTGCCATTTGTCACAGACATTCACTACCGGTCAAAAGTTTTAGAACACCATACCTTTTCCAGTTTTTTACTGAAAATGATTCATTTTATTATATCATTGCACTCTGAAATGAAAGCATAGAACAAATAAGCAATTTGAGTTGAAACACAAATCATGGAATCCATTAACAACACTGTTCACCTGATGCTCATGAGGGTCTGGTACCACAGTGTGTTCTAACACTGCTGTTATGCAGACAGAGGGGGTTGGAAGTAACCAAGAAAAGTTGGAATTAGTAGCACCAGCTTTCAAGGCTGATTCAACTTTCATTGCTGCAAAACAGATTCCTTGAAAAAGGCCTATTTGTATAATTCTGAAATGTACATTATTTTTCAGTTTTGGGAAACCAAACCTTTTTTTTTTAACCTCTGGCTGTTCAGTGCTTACCTTTGTACCATTTCAAGCTATTCATTGGACTTGCACGACTTGAATTGCAATAAATAACTGGAAAAATTAGGGTGTTCTAAAACTTTTGACCGGTAGTGTATAAAGCATAGATCTGCTCCTGTCATTTGCCACAGACGTGTAAAGATTAGATTGGCTCATATTCTTTGTTACAGACGTATAAAGAAAAGATCTGCTCCTAATTCTTGTCACAGACACAAAAAAAAAAAACATCTGCTGCTGTCCTTTTAACGGATGTATAAAGAATAGATCTGTTCCTGTCCTTTGCCACAGACATATAAGAATAGATTAGTTCCTATTCTTTGTTACAGACGTATAAAGATTAGATTTGTTCCTGTCATTTTGTTACAGATGTATAACGGATGGATCTGTTCCTGAGAAGAGATCTGCTCCTGTCCTGTGTTACAGATCTATAAAGAATAGATCTGTTCCTCTCAAAGTGAAATGACTAGATGTATTAAATGTCTCCTCAACATCATTGAGAACTTTTTTCCCCTGCAGTGACCATTTCATATTTCTACAAACACATGTTTATTGTGTCTTCAGTTTTTTTACGGGTCACTTTGTGTAATTTTGTTGTGTTTTTGTTTTGTGTAGTTTTGAAGACATGCTTTGTGTTTTTTTTTTGTTTGGTTCTTTGCGTTACTTTGTGTCTTCTTGGTGTTGTTTGGAGTTATGGTGACATACACATGTAAACACAGCTGTATAGAGAGATGTAGATATAGAGTGAAAGAGATAACATTTGAAATGAAAACTGAAATGAAGCCATGCTTACGGCAGGATGATTAGACACACATACATAAAGATAAACTAATGTGTGTGTGTGTGTGTGTGTGCGCTCAGAGCTGTGTCGGGTGGGATGGGAGCGCTGAGGCGGGAGCTCGATATGTTCTTAAAATTGTGAATTAATTCATCCCAAGAATGTCTACTCAACATCTCGGTCATCTTTCCTCTTGCCTAGGTCATCACCTCACATGTATCACTGCTGATATCACTGTGCGAAAAGCTTTGCGTTGTGTCCACTGCATTCATTTATTTGCATTTCTCCCTCCCATTAGTTTGGTTCCTTTCTGTGATCCGTCTACAGTACATCTTCATCAGAGAGAAATCATCAGAGCAAATAGTGTCTCTGGATGTCATTACTCTGTCACCCAGCACCACAGTAAAAAACATAGGAGTTATCTTTGATACTGTCTTATCCTTTAATTCTTATATTAAGCAGATCTCAAGGACTGCTTTCTTCCACCTCCGTAATATCTCTAAAATCAGGAATATCTTGACCCAGATTGATGCTGAAAAATTAATCCATGCATTTGTTACATCTAGACTAGATTATTGTAACTCTACTGTCAGGATGTCACAATAACTCACTAAAAAGCATCCAGTTAATTCAGAATGCTGCAGCTAGAATACTGACTGGAACAAAAAGGAGAGAGCATATTTCTCCAGTATTGGCCTCCCTTCATTGGCTTCCTGTAAAATCTAGAACATAATTTAAAATCCTCTTGTTAACATACAAAGTTCTACATGATCAAGCTCCTGTATATCTTAGGGACCTGTTAGTGCACCTATCGTCCAGGCAGATCACTCCGCTCTCAGTTTGTTGGCCTTCTGGAAGTTCATAACGTGTCTAGAAGTAGAACAGGAGGAAGAGCTTTCAGCTACCAGGCTCCTCGCCTTCAGAACCAGCTTCCAGTCTCAGTACGGCAGGCTGCTACTCTCTCCACCTTTAAGGCTAAACTCAAAACCTACTTATTTGCTGAAGTGTATACCGTATAATAGCATTAACTTAACCGCTATTTAACTGTAGTACATGAGAAATGTTAAAGTAAGATTAAAATCTGATATTGTGAAATTCTACATTTTTTTTTACTACATTTTTGTGTAGATGTTTTTTTATTTACGCCGGCCACTTCTAACACCATGCACGTGTGTTCACTCCAGTACCCTTTTACTTCCTGCTTTACTTCCAGTGTTACGGCAGGGTCGTAACACTGCTGCAACACCCACACACACGAGGGTCTGCTCACTACATATACCATATGACAGTCAATAAATCTTCTAAAAAGAAGAGTGGGATGCGCCGCTCAATCATCTGCAGCTGTTGAATGTTGATAACGTGGCCCTCGGATCTGACATTTAGATTTTTGTGGCCCCACTGTGAATAAACTTGCCCATCTCTGCTTTAGTGTATGTGGGAAATTGATTCTAAGAGATTGGACAAGTGTCATCAAGCAGCAGCATCAGCATCATCTCTGCTAATATCATTATCACTCCAAGTTCACAACCAGTTGATCCTACTCTTTGACTAGCGCACTTATCAGATGCTGAATTTGTGACCAGGATTTTTTTTCCATTTAAAGTTACTTTTATTCAATATTTATTCATTCATTACCAGTTATTTCTTTATTTTTTTTATCATGCAGCCAAAATACTATAGCTATACACATATATATATATATATATATATATATATATATATATATAGTAGTATATATATACTACTATATATATATATATACTTATTTGTTAATACTAATAAAGCTTAAATGCATGCTGTTATATGATCATTTTGTACCAAATATACATTAGGGATGGGCCCAAAGATCAAAAATTATTTAGGGCCCCAATTTGGGCATGGGTGGCCTTACCTTATACACAGACACATTGCCTAAGAATGACACTGAGCCCCTGACCTACTGCCTGCCTGCTAATATAATACACTCAAGTATTTTCATTAAAACGTCTCAAAGGTCATTATATTAATAATTAGGTTGTGTGTGTGTGTGTGTGTCACATTGTGCTACATGTATGGGCCTGTATACTCGAGGCTGTGCTCACCTGTAAAGGTGTGTCTATTGTCCCCTAACATGGAGTGCTGTGTAATGGGGCTAATTGGGTATAAACGTGTGTGCGTGTGCGTGTGTGTATAAGAGAGACTCCAGCATCAGCTGCACCTGACCAAACTGCCTGATTAAGCTGTGTAATCTTCTGCATGAAACAACAGCTGACCAGCTCCCCAGGGTGCTAGTCAGACACACACACAGACACACACAGATTGTGTGTGTCTGTGTGTGTGTGCTGGTGGCCATGGCAGCAGGCACCTCATGCTCCCAGTGGAAGTTACACACCTGCTATCTGCAGCTCTCCTGTCACAAAGGTGAACGCTCACAACAGCAAAACAGGCCAACGCTACAGCTGTGTGTGTGTGTGTGTGTGTGTGTGAGTGCAGGGTTGAACAAACTCGTATCCCTTTACAGATCCTCTACAAAATGCACATCTTTCACAGCGGAAGGACACAATGTCAGCCTTCAAAGACTGTTGTATTATTATTATTATTATTGTATTATGATTGATCTGTGATTGAATGCATTGTCAATGTTTTTTTTTTAATTATGAAAAGGTATGAACTACTCATTATTTAGATCAGCATTTTTAGATTTTGTTTATTTTGTGTGTAAATAAAAGACAATACGCATGAATAAACATAAGAATGTTGTGTTTTTTGTATTATTTTATTTATAAATACATTTTGATTATTACACTTTTATTTTAATTAAAAATGTGTTATTTCTCTTCTATTTATAGCCATTTTTTTAAGCAATACATGCTCATTTTGATTTTATAAAAGCAATAATTGCTCTAAAAAATTAGAATTTAAAAACAAATCCAAAAAAGCATTTAAAGGGTACCTGTAGTGAAAATGTATTAAACAAAAAAATTCTTTAATTCATTATTAAAAAAGAAAATGTGTGCCTTTTTTTAATTTTTTATTAAAAAAACAAAAAAAAACAAACAAAAAAAAAAACATGAAAATGACTTATACTTTCAGGCATAAAGTATGGAGAGTTGCCATTTTGGTCAGGATATGACGCACTTTCGTTGATTCCTATTAGCTGTTGTTCTACAGATTCTGAACAATGATGGGCTGTATAGCCAGATGTTGCTATGACAACAAGAGAAAACCCTGCAGAAACATTTATTTTGCGTCTTTAAGTCAAATAATGACACTAAGTCAGAGTTATCCAGAAGTTGGCTCCATAATATTGGTACAGGATACAAACTTAAAACATTTCCATTCGGACAAAATTGGGTGGTATTTGTGGAACGCTTCACGCCGAGCTGCTATGAGAGGGATCTGCACATTAGCTTAGCCACTAAGCTAATATGCACCAAGCCAAAGTTATGTATCGTCGTTAGGATGCCGTCAGTTGCCAATTCAGGTAGTGGTGCATCCTCCTGACCATGAACAGATATCCTTTCACGCAGCTTTCGTCACAGTTGCTAGCCATATTTATGCACTTCCAACACATAACTACACAGCCTTGTTTCTGCTGGTAACAAGAGCTCTGTCCGTTGGGCTAATTCTGCATGCTGAGTCGGCACAGGAACGCATACAAGAAGCAGGTAGTTGCTGAGAAAGGTGACATTTAATCCTCTCCTAACATACAACCTGGATGCTGCACTTTATCATTGAAGGAGAGATTACACACAGCTGCTTCACGCCAAGAAGTAACAGAAAAACTACACTTCCCACAGTGTTTTGCCTCTACCTCCCACAATGCACCTCAGGCCATGCTGATGAACGAAAGTGTGTCATATCCAGTAACGTGCCGTGAGCACTAGGGTTGAGTAGGCAGGGCGTTGCAAATCGAGACCAATTCAAAATAAAAAAGAAAAAACCCAACAAGATCCAGATGAACAAGCATTTAGCCATCTAACAAAATCAATTGTAAAACACCATTAAAGAAACATAAACAATTATTCAATATAGCCTCCATACTCTCCTAAGAAAATATATCTCATGATACGGCAGCGCATCTGTTGTTTGTGTTGGAAACATAGAAACACGGAGAAAATGACAACAACAACAACTCAGAACAGCCTCAGTGAGGAGCATCCACAAAGCCAATCCTACCATTCACTGTAGACAATACAAACAATTTTGCTGAAGGTCTGGTAGCTCAGGTGTTGGTCTCCCATCTTTTAAAAGCTGTCGTTTTTCCTCAAAAGAAAGTTTCTTTTTCACCTCTAGCGTTGTCATCCTATCTGTAGTGTTATCCCGCCCACTTGCTAGAGAACGTAGTAGCAGCGGTCACATGATATCAATTCACTAATGCACTGTGAACTTACATTTAGCATAGCACGATTACGTCCAAAGGCAGCTCTCTATGCTGCCTTTGGACGTAATAAATGTTTGTCATCTTGGGGAACTGGCTGCGCATAAGCAAACACAAAAAAACACACTATGGGAACAGAGGCAGAGCAGCAATGTGCCTTTGAGAAGGGGTGTGGCCTCCTCCTACCTTACAGCGGAGTGAGACTGTGCAGCGTCTCTTCCGTACCAGGAAATAGCGATGTACAAAATGCTGACACTTTCAAACTTATAAGCACTGTAGGCCAGTGATTGCCAACCTTTCTTGTCTTGTGTACCCCTTGAGCCTTTTTGTCATACCATGAGTACCCCCTCACTCATACGTGTTCATGATTCTCCAAAAGTAGAACATAACACAACTGAATATTCAACACAAATCATTTTATTTCACCTTCATAAATTGAACAATTAATATTCAGGTACTATCTTATTATTTAACTCAAATTAAACAAAGTTTTTATTGCCTTGAAGCCAATACAAATGATAAATATAAGAAATAATTTAATAGTAAACATTTGTATTATTAATACTGTATGATTAATACTAATATATAATGATTACACTGTTAAAGAAAAATAATAAAGTTGAAATTAGAAAAAAATAAGAATAAATAGAAATAAGTAATACAAATAAACAAATACAAATCAAATAATTAACCTGCCTGTGTTATATATAACTTTCATGACATTCACCACAAAAGGAGATTCTTTGAATATGTCCCCTTTAAACAGACATTTAAACTTTAAAAACAAGTCATAGCGCACACGTACCATTTTATTGAAGGACTTGTGAAATGACTTAGAATGTTTATTATCGTGGAAATAAATTCCTAATTTTTCCACATACCCCCTGCAATGTGCTCACGTACCCCTAGGGGTATGCGCACCCCTGGTTGGGAACCAGAAATTGAAAAAAAAAAATCATTTAGAATTATTATATAATTAAAACAAATAATCAAAATATCTAATCACCCTTGGGGAGGCACTGCCTACCTTACCTACCCTGACTGCACGTCACTGGTCATGTCCTGTCCAAAATGGCTGTTCTCCATAGTTTATGCCTCAAAGTATAAAATTGTCCTAAAACTGTCATATTGCTGCAGAATAAGCAGAAAGGAAAGAATGCTTGAATCAATAATACATGTATGAGATTATACAATATTAATTGAAGGGAGATGAAATGGACACTTGTCAGTTTCACTTTATTAAGTGACATAAAATGACAAAAAATACACAAAATGACAACAGAAATACACAAGATAACTACAGAAATACACAAAAATCACAGACAAATATACAAAACAACCACAAAAACGGACAAAAATAGAGAAAAAAATATACAAAATGACACCAAGAACACACAAACCAAAACAGAAACTCACAAAATGACAGAAAATACACAAGATGACCACAGAAATACACAAAAATCACAGAAAAATGTATAAAACAACAAAAACATGAATGTGAGAAAAACATACCAAATTACACAATGACAACAGAAACACAAAATAATAAGATGTTTATAAAATGATATCAAAAGCACACAAATGACAGTAAAAACACACAAAATGACAAACACACACAAGAAAACCCTCCACAAATACACAAAAAATGCTGAGTATTTTTTTTAAATGCTGTTGTGTCCTCACTGTGATAACCGTTGATCATCACTGGTGTAAAATAAGAGCAGTCTTTAATCTTCATGGATGCATCACATTGAACCCAGAAAGGTTAAAGGTTAGTTTTCCTGTACATACACACACATGACTCCAATAATTCCCTCCCACAGCGGCGTGCTGTGGGAGCTGGTCAGTAGCATCAGCTAATTGATCGAGTGCAGAGGAAAGGAGATGAAGACCTATTGGAAATCAGTGCTGGGGGAGCGTTTGGCCCCACACGGGGACACAGCAGCCGCCTGCGCACACGCCCAGAACCGCCCGGATCTGTTCCCCCTTCAC